>NW_006922956.1:90901-93914 GCF_000298275.1 Orycteropus afer afer | reverse complement strand
AAAATGAAATATCTGGTTACAAAGAGAAATAATTCTCATTTGCCCACCTAAGTAGCTGCTTCTAATGGCAAAAGTATTGCTTTTTTCTTTACCCACAGAACTGTGTGTGAAACATATACACTGAATGGCTTTGGTATGAGTGAGAGAATTTCTCTATAATGTTGTCTGACTGGATATATAGAAAATGTGCCACTGAGACCCTCCTTCCTTTATTCTTTCCCATAAGAAAGCCAAATTCTGAACACCATACAACTCCATATGCTAATTATCAATTTAGAGATACAGATCCTCATTGTTAAGAGAGAAGCCATAAAAGACATATATTTTATTTTTTTCTATGCTTATTTACCCAAAGGATTATTGTTCAAATAATATTTGCTTTCATCTGTTTTATGGGTATTAAGTAGTGATTTTGGCTTTAGGCGAGAAATTCAAATATGCAAAAGTCACCAATTATCTTCTTTTCTGTACTCTGGAAAAGGTAAAATGGAGAAGGAAGATAACTTAATGAATGTAAGTAACCTGTCTCCTTTTCAAATATCACCTCTTCCTCCCTGTGGAGTTTCCTGTAATTGTATTGGTCAACATTGACTGACTCAGCTATTTCTTTAAATAACTCAGTCTTTCTGATTTGAACCTTGGAGAAGGCAAATTCCTCTAAATCTCCTCCAGTTAATTACCTGGTTTTCAATGGATGGAAGAGAATAAATGTAATCTTCAGGATAATCAGAATATAAAGCTATTAAATGAAGTAATGGGATGGAGTGGAAAGTCTTCTTGAAGGATTCCTTTTCACCTAAGGATTTAAAAAATATTTTAGAATATTATAATAGGAAGATAAGATAAATAATGAGAGGATTTTTTATTTCATTTCTGATTCTGTGCTTATAACTAGTGTACTTATCAGAACTTAAATAATTTTATTCTCCTTTGTAAAATTTGAAAAATGAAAATAATTTCTGAAGGTACTTCCAAATCTAACATCCTATAAATCATTAGACTTTGAATTTGATATCAAATTAGAATTGTTTTTCATGCATTTCTTCCTGATGAATGTTGGGGAACAAATTCATAAACATGGAGAAATTACATTCAAAAGATGGATTCCAGGTTTTTAAAAGATGTGAATTACAATTTTTTTCTGGAGGTGATGAGAATAACTTTTTTTCATTTTATTTGGAAAATAATTTTTAAAGTTAACTGAAAAAAAAGGCTTTTAAACACTAATACAAAAACACATCAAAGAGCCCTGGTAGAGTAATGACTAAGCACTTAATTGACTGAAAGATTGGTGATTTGAACCCAGTAGCTCTACAGAAGATAAGACCCTGTGACCTGCTCTTGTACAGATTATAGCTTAGGAAATCCTGTGGGTTAGGTCTATTCTGTACTGCAGAGCAGATATGAGTCAGAATCAACTTGATGACACAAGAACAACTACAAAAGCACATCAGTCTGTGATACATATGCATTTTATATTAAGTTAGAAAGATTAGATCAGAAACTTTGCTACACCAGGCATTGGATCAAGGAATTTTATTATTTGTTTTTAATAAACATTGTGTTCTACCTTGAAGTTGATTTAGAGAACTCTGAGTTCTATAGTCAGCTCTCAACACAAATGGACTCGAGTAACTTTTCAATTATTGTAATCATTTTAAACCTCTTTAGGTACTATTTCTGTCTCCAATCCTGTAGTGCTACAGAATTCTGCACTTAAACAGTAGACTATAACTGAACAATAATATCACAGCAATTGCACAAACTTAAGATTCTTCAATTCTATTTTTTGGTCTGACCACTTGGAAGTTTTATTTATGCTCAAAATTTAAAAGAATGGAACAAAGTGTGGATTAAAGATATAATAATTTTTTTGTGTAAATTTTATTTTTAGCTAAAATATTTAACTAGATTCGACAAATATATACTTAAAATTAAGACATATTTTTTAACTGTTAATTTTTTGTTTTCATACTAAAGAATAAATCAAGAAAACGGATCTATATGAGTGGCATAACTCTACCATTTGCAGATTTTTTTTTAATTGCAACATTTGTTTCATTATTTATTTTATTTTTTATTGAAACAATTTTGTATTCAATATTAAATAAAATAAAATTTTCTCTTGCTGCATTTCTTGTTTAGCCATTATTATTATTGAATTTTAGGATTATTACTGAAAATAATTTTGTCATATAGAAGAAACTTTTAAAAATGATCTCTTCTAGATGCTAATAAATGCATAGCAAAATGGAAGAAAAGAAAAGCCAAAAATAATTACCCAAAATCAACCAGCATGTTGGTGATACCCAAATGGAACACAAACTGTAATTAAATACAAACTGAATAAAACAAATAACATACACATATTGAAAGGGTGGGAAGAAACGAACTAACTGAGATACCTTTGGAAAACAGTATTTTGGCTAGATACTGTAAGGGTAAGTATAGAAACACTGTGCTCTAGTAAGTAAACTACTCAACTGTTGAAATTACTTCATTTGTTTACTCGGATTGAAGAAAACAAGTAACCAAATTATGGAGGATGAGAGCCAAATTTCTAAATATTATAAGTTACAAATAAGAAAATGCGGGAAGCTAAAATGAATCCTGTGGTTTTGAATTTAAATCTCTGGATCTGTCTAAAGAGTGGGCCTAGAGAATGACATCCCAGTAGCAAAGTGCAGACCTAGTGCCCATGTATTGGTTTCTAAAGGAACCAAGGGAACTTGCACAAGTGATGGATACCATGGCTGAAGAAAGGAAAACATAAATGAGACTGGAAACTCTTGTGATACTAGCAAATAAAGAAACACTTGAGAAAGGATGAGGTGTGTTGACAGGACACAGGATCCAACTTTGAAGGAACTTCCAAGTGTGAAAATTGAAAAAAATGGGAGCAGCAAAATAAATAATGGTTGTGTTGGATTAAATCCATAAAATAAGTATCAAAGTCCATATTAATGTAAACAAACAATGAAATAAATACATAGGTAGATACATGACATATAGA
>NW_006922956.1:88152-90506 GCF_000298275.1 Orycteropus afer afer | reverse complement strand
TTATACCCTCTGTTATGATGAACTGAGAACACAACACCACTTCTGTGATATTCTTGCCAAAACTTCATAATGCCAATCTGACAGGGAGAAAACATTGAGCAATCCCAAATAAAGAGAAGTTCTATAAAACAATTGACCAAATACCCTACCAAAATGTCAATGTCAGGAAAGACAGTAAAGGTGGGAGAACTGTCCTGGATCAGAAGAGATTAAGGAAGAAAATAACCAAATGCTATCTAGGATCTTGGGTTGGATCTTGGAACAGAGAAAATATAGTAGTGGAAAAACTAGTGAAATTCTGACTAAATATTTGGTTTATTTAATTTTATCCATGTTAATTTCAGGGTTTGAAAAATTCCTACCACGAATTCATAAAATATTAATAATAGGGAAGATGGTGACAACTATGGGAACTTTCCTACTATTTTTGTGACTTTCTATATATTTGAAATAATTTCTAAATAAAAAGTTAAACATTATAGAAACAATAAAAAAAGTCTTGCCTAAATAATTACCAGGTATGCTTAGTGCCTGAAAAGATGCATGAGGAAGACTTCTACTCTGCTAAGTGTTCCGTATATTGATATAGGTGTTGGTGACAAGGATAATTTCATTTTTTTGACGATTCATTGAGCTTTATTCTTATGATTTGTTTTCCTTTCTTTACATATGCTATATTTTAATCAGGAGTTAACAGAAAAACTAAAATATTAACTGATAATTAAAGCATATAAGGAAAATACTAACTTTTATTACTCTTAGTGTGTGTGTGTAAGGACGTTGTCAGTATTATTTTCTTCATTTTTTGTTTGTTTTTAAATTACAAGAACATTTTAATTGATTCAGACAACGGTAGTGACTATTAGTCCTTTCCTTGCCCTAATTTATGCATGAAAATTTAATTTGATTATGCCTACCTATCTCTATCTCTTAATGACATATTTTCTAAGGCCAATCAATTATATTTTGTAAAAAGAAAATTACAAAGTCTACATAGACAACACCTAAGTTACCTTAACTATGTCCTTCTCCCTAGATGATGATTTTCTTCTCTAATGTATGGGTTTTTGTTTTTGTTTTTTAAATTTTTTTGTAATGACCTTATTTGTCTCCACACTATATGCAAGTAGTTATTTATTTGTATTAAAATTATTCCCTGAAGACAATTCCTGTTAAAGCATTTATTTATTTATTTTTTTAAATTTGTAAAATATAACATGCAACAAATATGCTTGAATAGTATTGAGGAGTAAAGCCAATAGAAATCTTAATAATATTCTGTAAAGAAATACATATTTTGAACTTATGGGAAAAATGGGCAATATTTCTCAATGTAAAATATTACAAAACTGTTAAATATATTCTTAGAACAGACAGAAATTTTGTACTCAATATAAAACAATTTTATAAATTTTATCAAATTATAATATCAATAAAAATGAACACTATATGAATGACAAAAGCTATTTTAAAAGTTATTTGTACAGCAACTTCACTTTTGTCAACTTAAATATTCAGATTTAATGGTGAGATTTAAATTTGTGTTTGCATATTAAAAAAAAAAAAACCTCACTGCCATCAAGTCGATTCTGACTCATAGTGACCAACCTCTTTTGGATTTCCAAGGCAGTAAATTTTTACAGAAGTAGACTGCCAGTCTTCTTTCCACCAGAGTGGCTGTTGGATTTGAACCACCAACCTTCTGGTTAGTAGTCATTTGCCTTAGGGACTACACCCCCAGAGCTCCTTCATAAACTTAATAGGTGGATCAAAAGGGTTTGAAAGCTATTCTAGTCTTATGAGAGGTGCATAGAAGGGAAACGTTCAGCCTCATAACACACTTTTCTTGGAGACTTCTTTGTAGGTGGGAAAGATGAGAAAAATCCTTGGGTATACTTGGTCCTAGAGGCCTTTACTGACTGAACAAGAATCAGTAATATCCCCAAGTAAGAAAAACTGTTAGATCATTTTGCATATTCCAGTGAGCCTTCACACTGTCATGTAAACTGTGAAGAGAACACTCCTCCTCTAAACTACTATTGAATGTGAGATCTGGAAAACAATAGGAAATTTTCTTAGGTAAACTCAAATTTCTGCAGCTGTGATTCCAGCTCTACCTCTATGAAGTAGAAGATTTACTGCTATAAAGTGAAAATAAGTTTGCCGCAATTACATCCATCATGTCATTAGTCACTAGAGCAACAACTCTGTTGTTGTTGTTGTTATGTGCCGTCGAGTCAAACCTGACTCATAGCGACCCCTCCTTTGGTTTCCAAGGCAGTATCACTACGGAAGTAGGATTGCCCAACCTTCCTTCCGAGGAGTGGCTGGTGGGTTTGAACCGCCAGCCGTTT
>NW_006922956.1:86567-88052 GCF_000298275.1 Orycteropus afer afer | reverse complement strand
AAAAAAAAAAAAAAAACTCACTGCCATCAAGTCAATTCCAACTCATAGTGACCAACCTCTTTTGGATTTCCAAGGCAGTAAATCATTACAGAAGTAGGCTGCCTGGTCTTCTTTCCACCACAGTGGGTCTTGGGTTTGAACCACCAACCTTCTAGTTAGTAGTCATTTACCTTAGGTACTACACCCCCAGAGCTCCTTCATAAACCTAATAGATGGATCAAAAGGGTTTGAAAGCTATTCTAGTCTTATGAGAGGTGCATAGTAGGGAAACATTCAGCCTCATAACACACTTCTCTTGGGGACTTCTTTGTAGGTGGGAAAGATGAGAAAAATCCTTGGGTATATTTAGTCCTAGAGACCTTTACTGACTGAACAAGAATCAGTAATAACCCCAAGTAAGAAAAACTGTTAGATCATTTGGCATATTCCAGTGAGCCTTCACACTGTCATATAAACTGTGAATAGAACACTCCTCCTCTAAACTACTATTGAATGTGAGATCTGGAAAACAATAGGAAATTTTCATGTTGTTTGTTGTTGTTGTTTTGCCTAGTCGGCCCTGACTCATAGGTAAACTCAAATTTCTGCAGCTGTGATCCTAGCTCTACCTCTAGGAAGTAGAAGATTTACTGCTATAAAGTGAAAATAAGTTTGCCACAATTACATCCATCATGTCATTAGCCACTAGAGCAACAACTCTAGGATTATTAAAGTATACAAAACTTATACATATGCACATATCTATAGATTTTTTTTTCATAGACTATTTCTAAGTAAACAAGAGAGAGACACATGGCATTTCTAGAAAGGAGGATAAGAATCATTTAGAGTAGGTAGTTTCAAGATTTCATTAAAAGGATATTTCACAGCTAATTTATTTAGATGAGTTAGCTGTAATTATCTTACATGAAAGGAGAATCCCTAATGAGGTGATGCCTAAAAGTTTTCTGGATTGGAGGAATTGCATAAGTAATTGCATGACTAATTCTCCTTACCTTGGGTCTCCTGCCAGTAGCCTTTTCAGAGCCCACTTAACCTCTTTGTTTCTCAAGGTGTAGATCAAAGGATTGAGTGAGGGAGTCACTACAGTATAGAAGAGGGTGAGGAATTTACTATGCTTCTGTGTGTACTTGCTCTTAGGTTGTACATAGACAGAAATTGAAGTCCCAAAGAATAAGAGCACTACAATCATGTGAGACCCACAGGTCCCAAATGCTTTGCTTCTACCTTCAGCTGATTTTATCCTTAGCACACTCCTCACAATGCAGCCATAGGAGACCAAAATAAGTCCTAGAGGTATAATCACATACAGCACACTAGCTACAGAGAGCTCATTTTCCAGGAAGGTTGTGTCCACGCAGGCAATTTTAATGAGGGCAGGTTCCTCACACATAAAGTCATCCACTATGTGGTGGCTGCAGAGAGGCAACTGGAAAATGAGGATGGTCTGAACTGTGGACTCCACAAAACCACTGATCCAAGCCA
>NW_006922956.1:84114-85785 GCF_000298275.1 Orycteropus afer afer | reverse complement strand
GAAAATTAGAAGCATATAATAAAACAGAATTGAGTTATTTACCAAACTATTTGAAGAGGAAGAAAGATTGGGTAATCTACTTCTGCAGAGATACCGCCTAAAACCCAAGAAGGGTTACTATAAGTTGAATCGATTACTGTCAATAAAGATACATAACAGACAATAACCAAAACCAAAACCAAAACAAAACAAAAAACTGCCATGGAGTCAATTCCAATTTCTAGTGACCCCATTGAGTTTCCAAGGCAGTAAATCTTTGCAGAAGTATTGTTCCATTTTCCTTCCAAAGAGTGGCTGGTAGGTTTGAATCTCCAACCTTCTGTTAGCAGTCACATGCCTTAGGCATTGTGCCACCAGATCTCCTTGTAACAGACAATAGATATGATAAAAATAATCAAAACTCTATGAAATTGGAATATAAGGTTTATTTTGAGTGTTTACTTTATATGCTTATAGAGAGACCACTTTAATTCCAAAAAAAAAAAAAAAAAAAAGCGAATAGCTCAAAGAAGCTAGGTACAATGAAGCTTAAAAAGAGAGAGAAGAGAGAGAGAGAGAGAGAGAAAACAGCTCACTGCCGGTTCTGATTCATAGTGCCCCCTCCTGCGTTTCAGAGGAGGGAGAATAAAAGATCAACAATTATCTAATTTCAACATTGTTAATTGAACCCTACCCTTCCTTCTTTTAAGTGAGATCAGGTATTATCAGATCAATTTGATGATTTGAAAAGCAACTGAGTGAACAGAGTATGAGAGAGGGTATATACAGCTATATACCCAGAGAAAGAATAGGTAGAAATATTTCAACAGTAACAGATATGATTATCATTAATATTGTTTTCCTATGAAGCAAACAACTACTAAATGTAGAACTGGTAACAGAGTTAAGAAAAACTGCTGTTACTTGAGTTGTTGGTCTTTATAAATGTTGTTCTCTAGAAATGTCAAATTCACACTCCTCACTTAGGAAGTTATCTTCCCCACTGCTTTCCACACCCTTCATGGCATCCAGCATCATGCTTTAGGATGCTTTTATTACAAGACTACATAAATTCACTCACTCAACACAATCTTTTATAAAGGAAATAGTGTAGGATTTGGAAATGTGGTTTGAATTGTTGTTAATTTACAAAGATTAAGAAATATGTAGTTGTTAGGTGCTGTTGAGTCACTCTCAACTCACAGTGACTTCATTACAACAGGACCAAATACTGCCTCATCATATGCCATCCGCACAACTGTTGCTATGCTTAAACTCATTGTTGCAACTACTGTGTCAATATATTTTGTTGAAGGTTTTCTTCTTTTTTGCTGACCATCCACTTTACCAAGTATGATATCTTTCTCCACAGATTGGTCCTTCCTGATTTAAGAAATATACCAAGGGAAACCTATATTCCTGAACAGTCAATTTTGAGGTGCCCTAAATGACCAAAGGAAGATGATCACCTGTGGGAACCAAGTCTAGACAACCTTTTTAGAAAACATCAAACAAAAACTTAAGCCTTATATCTGTCAATTATTGCACAGTCCAGTTTAAAGAGATCATGTGGCATGCTTTCTTTGAAATCCAAACTAATGATTGATTGCATTCTGAAATTTTGCCAAGATAAAAGTATATGTGTTCCAAGTGGAGTATAATCCTGTGTCAGAATTACATCAACTGAAGGAA
>NW_006922956.1:81634-82584 GCF_000298275.1 Orycteropus afer afer | reverse complement strand
TCAGAGATGCAGGTGTAAAAATATTTCTTAATGGGAGCTCTGGTGGCATAGTGTGTAAGGCATTTGACTGTTAACCAGGAGGCTGGTGGTTCAAACCCACCAGCCACTCACTCCCCTGAAGGAAGATCGGGCAATCTACTTCCATGGAGATAACCCGTCAAAAACCCAAGGAGGTTTCTCTGAGTTGGATCTGACTTGAAGGAAGTGAGTAATAGGGTGCATGGTAGTAAATATGTAGAATTAACTGTTGTACAATATTTTTCAGACTCCTCCTTCTATAACCTAGTCTTCCAAACATAGTGCCAAAATAAGGTGAAAGGTTGGCTGGATGGACTGGTTCAGAATTTTCTCTCAGATCACTAGTTTTCCTTTCCACGCTTTGTTCTATATTCCAAGAGGACTGACTTCTGATGGCTGCTTTGTCTAGATTCTCATATCCATTGGCTCTTAAATGGAGACATGACAAGAGACTATCATGAAAGAGAAAGGGGAGTCTAAAGTATTTTTGCCTCCCTCTATGCTGTGAGAGGCTCCTCCAGGATGGTGGCATTTCTTCCTATCCTCCAACTCTGGTTGCTGACCAACTATGGTCCTGGCTTCCCACATGTCATCTTAGTCCCTTTATTCCTTTTGCTTTCCAGTCCAAGGGTCTTAGCAGCTCATTGTTTTTTCTAATCTCAGGGTTAATTCACATTCCACTGCTTGGCTTCTCAGCTTACTTGTGTAACCAATCCATGCATTGTATGCCTCCTATTGCAAATAATCAAGAACCCGAAATAATTTGTAGTTGACTCTTTATGAAAGATTTCAATCCTCATGTTCTGATAATGATGTCTATTTTCTATTACAAATTTTCACATAAGACAAAGTCTTAATCCAAACTAACTAATTTTTTAGTTGGACTTAGAAGGCATTAAAATAATTGTTATTATGGAATTGAAGATTTTTAC
>NW_006922956.1:77648-80084 GCF_000298275.1 Orycteropus afer afer | reverse complement strand
TTTCATTATACTTATTCAATCTGTATGCTGAGCAAATAGTCTGAGGGGCTAAACTATATGAAGAAGAACACGGAATAAAGATTTGAGGAAGACTCCTTAATAAATTGCAATATGCAGATGATACAACCTTGTTTGCTGAAAGCAAAAAGGATTTAAAGCATTTACTGATCAAAGACAACAGCCTTCAGTATGGATTACACCTCAACATAAAGAAAATGAAAATCTTCAAAAGTGGGCCAATAAGCAACATCATAATAGATGGAGAAAAAATGAAGTTGTCAAGGATTTAATTTTCTTGGAGCCACATTCAATGCCCATAGAAACAGCAATGAGGAAATCAAATAATGAATTTATTGTATTTGACAAATCTTCTGCAAAGGACTTTAAACTTTTAAAAAGCAAATATGTCATTTTGAGGACAAAAGTAAATCTGTTGGCAGGTAACAAAAGCAAAATAATTGAAGGGTATTACAAGTTCTCATAGAAAATAATGCTAAAAAAAGGTCAATTGACCCAAAAGCCTGTTGCTGTTGTTAGGTGCCATGGAGATGGCTCTGATTCATAGTGACCCTATGTGCAGCAGAACGAAACACTGCCTGGTCCCTCACTAGCCTCAAAAAACTGCTATCTTTGATCCCACTTCAGCAGCTATGGTGTCAGTCCATCTTGTTGAGGATCTTCCCATTTTTGCTGACCCTCTACTTTACCAAATATGATATCTTTCTTCAGAGAATGGTCCCTTTGAACATGGCCAAAGTAGGTGAGACAAAGGCTGTTTCCACTTTTAAGGAATAGTCTGGCTGCACTTCTAGGACAGATTTATTTGTTTCTTCTGGCAGTCTATGGTATTTCAGTATTTTTTGCCAGAACCGCAATACAAAAGCATCAACTCTTCTTTGTTCTTCCTTTTTCATTGTCCAGCTTTCACATGGATATAAGGCAATTCTAAATACTATGGTCTGGGTCAGGTGCACTTTGGTCTCCAAAGTGATATCTTCATTCCTCAACACTTTAAAGAGGTCTTTTACAGCACATTTGTCTAGTGCTATACAATGTCTGATGTCTTGACTGCTGCTTCCAAGGGTGTTGTTTGTATATCCAAGTAAAATGAAATCCCTAACAAGTTCAATCTTTTTTTCTATTTCTCATGATGTTGCCTATTGGTCCACTTGTGAAGATTCTATTTTCTGTTGAAGTATAATTCATACTGAGGACTGCAGTCTTTGATTTTTATCAGTAAGGCCTTTAAATTATCTTCATTTTCAGCAAGTAAGGTTGTGCCATCTACATATCTCAGGTTGTCAATGAGTCTTACTCTAATACTGATGCCACATTCTTGTTGATATAGCCCAGCTTCCTGGATTATTTGCTTAGCATACAGAGTGAACATGTATGGTGAGAGGATAGAACTCTGACACACACCCTTCCTGATTTTAAACCAGGCAGTATCCTCTTCCTCTGTTCAAGTGACAGCCTCTTGGTCTATGTGTAGAGATCAAATGATGTATTGCATTGGGCAAATCTGCTGCAAATTTATTTATTTATTTATCTATTTAATTGTGATTTGGGTGAAAGTTTACAGAGCAAATCCATTTTCCATATAGCAGCTTACATGCACTTTGTCTCATGACATTTACTGAAATTTCCCATAATGCAACAGCTCCTCTCCCTCTTCCTCCCCATAGTTACCTCTTCCTAGTGTCATCCCCTTCCGTGCACTTCTGCCCCCTGAGTTGTCTCCCTGTGCATACACAGCCCTTCTATACTCCCATGATTGTTCTCTCCAAGGAGTGCATCTACCTAATGTAAATGTTCAGCTCATATGCCTGTCTTTTGTTTGGCTAGAAGCCACAGGAATGGGTTTAATTCTGGACCTCAATGCCACTGTGTTGATCACTCTACATTTAGTACATTGCCCTTCTCTTCACCCAAACCAATACTTATCTCTACCTACCTGACAGTGTTCCCTCTCCTCCCCTCCCACCCCTGGTAACTAACAAAGAAAATTTCCTTCCATGTATAAGCCTTTCCTTGACTTTTTACAATAACGAACTAATGCAATATTTGTCCTTCTGAGATTGACTTATTTCACTCCGCATATTGTCCTCCAAGTTCATCCACATTATGCGGTGGTCTGCAGATTTATGTTGTTCTTTAGGGTTGCATGGTATTCCACTGTGTGTATGTACCATAGTTTAGTCATCCATTCTTCTGTTGATGGGTATGTAAATTGTTTCCAATTACTGCGATGAATATGGTTGTGCTATATATCTGTTCTTGTCCTGGTTCCCACTTCTTAAGATATATACCTAGTAATGCTACGCCCGTGCTTACCTTGCTCCCGGAGACCCGGTCCCTCTCGGGAGGGTAACAAGGGAAAGTGCTCAGTGCAGATCAGTGAGTAAGCACAAGCCCACCTTGTTTCAGTACCTATGC
>NW_006922956.1:76280-77548 GCF_000298275.1 Orycteropus afer afer | reverse complement strand
CTGCGATGATGGGCTCGAGTATAGCAGGGATTGTGGGGCTGGCGCGGGATCGGGCAGTGTTTCGTTCTGCTGTGCATGGGGTCGCTATGAGTCGGAAACAACTTGACAGCACTTAACAACAACAACAACATTCTGGAATTCAGATTACACATAGGTTATTCCTTTTGATAGTATCCCACATGATCCTTAGGCTTTCTTCATTTTGCTTTGATATTTTTTTGGATTGATCCTTCTCTAAAGAAATATTCAGGAATTTGTCTTACATCTCATTAATTCTGTCTTCCGTTGATTCAGTTCTAATGTTTTGCTCTTTCAATGTGTTATCTATTTCTGAAAATTTTGTATTAATCTTCTAGATTTCTATCTGTAGATTTTCTATCATTTCTAATTTTTCACTTATTTTGTCATTTTGTTATTGTATTTTCTTCCAAAATTATTCTAATATTTTGTCTGTGTTTTCCTTAATTTAGTCAGTATTTTCCTTGATCTGTCTCCTAATGTTTTGAAGACAGCTAAATAGAATTCTTTTGAATTCCTTTCAAGGAGTTTCAATGCTACTTCTTCCTCAAGGATATGTTCTGGATCTTTATCTTGCTCCCTTGTTTTACCACTTTATCTTTCTTCTTTTTTTGTGGACTGTGATGGTCTGTTGTCTCTGAGACATTGTGACATTGTTGTATTTAGATCTTGGTTAATTGCTTGTGAAGAGTAGCTAAGGGTGAGAAAGGTTCTTCTTAGTAGTCATTTATCATTGGCCAGTTGGTGGAGAAGGAAGTGGGGGCTCTCACTCAGTAAGTGAAGCTGCAGGAGTTATGGGGGTAATTGTGTTGTATGTGCACTGTTGCTGTCTCTGACTCAGGTAGAAAAAAACAATAATAAAAAAAGTAAAAGCAAGCAGACAAAAAACACACTTCCTTAACAAATAGGAATAATCACAAATAAATAAATAAATAAATAAAACCCACAATATCTGGGGATAGGGCAATAAGACAAAAGAGGGAAAGTAGGAAGATAATAGAGGAAAAACGAGAAAAATGGAAAAGGAAAATCAAGAAATGAGCTTAACTGTGAGAAAGAAAAAAATGGGAACCAGGAACAAGGAAGAGAGAAAAAGCTGAAAACTAGAACCTGGGAAGGGAAGAATAAAGAATAATAATAAAAAGGACAAAAAAAGGAAGAATAATAATAATTTTTAAACAGAGAAAAGCATACAAACTAAAAAAAAAAAGGAAAGAAAAATCTGGGCAGGAATAAGAAGAATTATTTCA
>NW_006922956.1:69757-75370 GCF_000298275.1 Orycteropus afer afer | reverse complement strand
GTAGTGATACTGCCTCAGAAACCCAAGGAGGGGTCGTTATGAGTCGGGGCTGACTCAACAGCAAAAACAATAGGTATTATAAGTTTCATAAAAATGAAAAAAGCCTAATTGACTCAGAAAGAAGTTAATAAATTATTTGTTACATGCTCTTAAAATGAAATACTTGTTGTGAGATATCATCAAGTTTGTTCCAACTCATAGTGATAGTATATACAACAGAATGAAACAATTTTAACTCCTGCATCATCCTCATCATGGTTGCTGTTTGAGCCCATTGTTTCAGCCACTATGTCAATCATCTTATTAAATATATTACTCCCTACCTGAGGCAATCGGGCCTGGGCTCTTGGGCTGGTTTTTGCTTGAGGATGGCTCTATTTTGAGGACAGGGCCTGAAGTAGGCAAGTGTGAGGCTCAGGGGATGCTTTTCACTTGGGGCTGGCTCTATTTTAAGAGTGGGGCCCAAGTTAAGTGGGTGCAGGAACAACTAAGGGAGACGAACTTGTCTGCCAGTTTGTTGTCCTGTGGTGGCTTGCATGTTGCTATGAGGCTGGAGGCTATGCCACTAGTGTTGCAAAATGCCAGCAGGATTACTCATGGTGGATAGATTTAAGTGGAGCCTCTGGGCTAAGACAGACTTGGAAGACGGAAGAGGCCATCCACTTCTCAAACCTTAGGAATAGCAGTGAAACACTGCCTGATATATTACTGGAAAACTTTATGAATAGCCCTGAAACACTGTCTGATATAGTGCCAGAAGATGAGCCCGTCAGGTTGGAAGGCACTCAAAATTTGACTGAGGAAGAGGTGACTCCTCAAAGTAGAGATGACTTTAACAATATGGATAAAGTAAAGGTTTCAGGACCTCCATTGGCTGATGTGGCACAACTCAAAATGAGTAGAAACAAATGCAAACATCCATTAATAATTGGAACATGGAATGTATGAAATATGAATCTAGAAAAAATTGGAAACTGTCAAAAATGAAATGGACCAAATAAAGATTGAAATTCTAGGCATTAGTGAGCTGAAATGGACTGGCTTTGGCCATTTTGAATCAGAAACACTTATGATCTACTATTCTGGGAATGACAAATTGAATAGAAATGATGTGACATTCATCATCACAAAGACTGTTTCAAGATCTGTTCTGAAGTACAACACTGTCAGTGATCGGATAATATCCATACTCCTAAAAAAAGTTGTTTCCTGCATCATTGATGCTTTTGAGTTGTGGTGCTGGTGAAGAATGCTGAAGGTACCATGGACTGCTAAAAGAACTACCAGATCTGTCCTGGAGGAAGTACAGCCGAAATGCTCCTTGGAAGCAAGAATGGCCAGAGTTTGTCTCACTTACTTTGGTCATGTTGTCAGAAGGGAACATTCCCTGGAGAAAGATGTTATGCTTGGTAAGGTAGAGGGTTGACGAAAGAGGGGAAGGCCTTTAACGAGATGGATTGACATGGCGGCTGCGATAATGGGCTCAAGTATAGCAGGGATCATGGAACTGGTGCAGGGTCAAGTGGTGCTTTGTTCTGCTGTTCTTGGGGTTGCTATGAGTTGGAAACAACTTGACGGCACTTAACAACAACAGCAACAAAAGGAAGAACAGTTAATGCTACTATTATTCAAGTCTAATCACCAAAGCCAAAGATGAGGAAATTGAAGACTTCTACCAACTTCTCCAGTCTGAAATAGACTGAACATGTAATCAAGATGTGTTGATTATCATGGGTGACTGGAATGCAAATGTTGAAACTAAGAGGAGTTACCAGTAGTTGAAAATATGGCCTTGGTGATCGAAATAGTGCTAGAGATCACATGACAGAATTTTGCAAGACAAACAACTTATTCATTGCAAATACCTTTTTTCAACAACATACATGAGAGCTATACACATGGACTTCACCAGATGGAATACACAAGAATCAGACTGACTACACCTGTGGCAGGAGGAGATGGAGAAGTTCAATGTCTTCCACCAAAACAAGGTGAGGAGCTGATTGTGGAACAGATTATCAACTTCTCATATTTCAAGTTGAAGTTGAAGACAATTAAAATAAGTCCACACGAGCCCAAATATGACCTTGATAATATTCCTCCAGAATTTAGAGATCTCTTAAGGACTAGATTTGATTCACTGAACTCCAACAACTGAAAACCAGAGGAAATGTAGGATGACATCAAGAACATCATCTATGAAGAAAGCAAGAGGTCATTAAAAAGACAAGAAAGAAGATAGACCAAAATGGATGTCAGAAGAGACTCTCAGAAACTTGCCCTTGAGCAGAGAATAGCTAAAACAAATGGAAGAAATGACAGGATAAAAGAGCTTAACAGAAGATTTCAAAGAGCAGCTCGAGCAGACAAATCCAATTACTATAATGAAATGTGCAAAGACCTGAAGTTAGAAAACTAAAAGAGAAGAACACACTTGGCATTTCTTAAGCTGAAAAAACTGAGGAAAAATTTTAAGCCTTGAGTTGCAGTATTTAAAGTTTCTATGGACAAAATATTGAATGATGCAGGAAGCATCAAAAAGAAGATGGAAGGAATACACAGAATCACTGTACCAAAAAGAATTGGTCAATATTCATCCATTTCAGTAGGTGGAATATGATCAAGAACCAATGACATTGAAGGAAGAAGTCAAGGCTGCACTGAAGGAATTGGTAAAAACCAAGGCTCCAAGAATTGACAGAATACCCATTGAGATGTTTCAGCAAATGGATACTCCACTAGAGGCACTCACTCATCTTGCCAAGAGATTTGGAAGACAGATCCCTGGCCAACTGACTGAAAGAGATCCATGTTTGTACCCACTCCAAAGAAAGTTGATCTGACAGAATGTAGAAATTATCAAACAATATTATTAATATCACAGGCAAATAAAATCTTGCTGAAGATATTTAAAAAATGGTTGCAGCAGTACTTTGACAGAGAGCTTCCAGAAATGCAAGCTGGATTCAGAAGAGGACATGGAGTGAGGGATATCATTGCTGATGTCAGATGGATCTTGGCTGAAAGCAAAGAATAGCAGAAGGATGTTTAATTATGTTTTATTGACTATGCTAAAGCATTTGGTTGTGCAGATTATAACAAATTACGGATAACATTGACAGGAATTGGAATTCCATAACACTTCACTGTTATCATGAAGAACCTGTACATAGATTAGGAGGCTGTCATTTGAACAGAACAAGGGAATACTGCATGGTTCAAAATCAAGAAGGGAGTGAGTCAAGGTTGTATCTTTTCACGATACTTATTCAGTCTATATGCTGAGCAAATAATCCAAGAAGCTGGATTATATGAAGGAGAATGTAGCATCAGGATTGGAGGAAGACTCATTAACAACCTGCAATACACAGATAACACAACTTTGTTTGGTGAAAGTGAGGATGAATTGAAGCCCTTACTGATGAAAATGAAAGACCACAGTCTGCAGTATTGATTAAACCTAAATATAAAGAAACAAAAATCCTCACAACTAGACCAATAAGCAGCATGGCAATAGATGGAGAAAAGATTGAAATTGCCGAAGACTTCATATTACTTGGTTCTATGATCAACACTAATGGAAGCAACAGTCAAGACATCGGATGATGTACTGCAATGGGCAAATCTGCTGCAAAAGACTTCTTCCAAGCGATGAAGAACAAAAATGTCTCTTTGAAGATTAAGGTGCACCTAACCCAAGCCATGGTATTTTCAGTCACATGTTATGCATGTGAGAGCTGGATAGTGAATAAGGAACACTGAAAAATAGTTGATGCTTTTGGTTTGTGGTACTGGAAAAAACTGCTAAGAGTTCCATGGTCTATTATAAGGACTAACAAGTCTGTCCTGGAAGAAGTGCAACTGGAATTCTCCTTGAAAGTGAGAATGGCCAGAGTTCATCTCATCTACTTTGGTCATGTTGTCAGAAGGAACCATTCCCTGGAGAAAGATATCATGCTTGGTAAAGTGGAGGGTCAACAAAGAGGGAAGTCCTCAATGAGATGGATTGACACAGGGACTGCAATGATGGGCTTAGATATAGCAGGGATCGTGAGGTTGGCACAGGATCAGGCAATGTTTCATTCTGCTGTAGGGTCGCTACGAGTTGGAGATGACTCAATGGCACCTATCAACAACTAACAATAACAACAACTCTTTTTCTTGACTCTCTACTTTACCAAGCAAGATGTTCTTCTCTGGGGACTGGTCCCTCCTGATAATATGACCAAATCACAGGAGACTCTTCACTTCTAAGGAGCATTCCAGCTGCACTTCTTCCAAAACAGATTGGTTTGTATATTCAATATTCTTTGTCAACCCCATAATTCGAAGATATCTATTATTCTTGCATACTTCTTATTAATTGGCCAGCTTTCACATGCATATAAGGCAATTGAAAATGTTATGTGTTTTGTTAAATGAACCTTAGTTTTCAAAGTCTGATCTCTGCTCTTTAACACTTTAAAGAGGGGTTTTGCAGCAGATTTTCCCCAGTGTAATAAATCATTTCTTTACTGCTCTTTCCACTAATGTTGTTGTTGTTGTTGTTGTTTGCCATCGAGTTGGCCCCGACTCATAGCGACCCCTCCTTGGGTTTCCGAGGCAGTATCACTATGGAAGTAGGGTTGCCCAACCTTCCTTCCAAGGAGTGGCTTGTGGGTTTGAACTGCCAGCCTTCTGGTGAGCAGTCAAGTGTCTTAGGCACTATGCTACCAGAGCTCCTTCCACTAATGATGGAACCAACTAAAATGAAATCCTTGAAAACGTCAATCGTTTCTTCATTTATCATATTTTTAATTATTGTTCCTGTTGTAAGGATTTTTGTTTTTTTATGTTGAGGTGTAATCAATGGTGAAAACTGTAGTCTTTGATCTTCATCAATAAGTGCTTCAGTCCTCTTTGCTTTCAGCAAGCGAGGGTTGTTCATGAGTCTTCTTCCAATTCTTACGTAGCATTTTCCTCATAGTCTAGCTTCTCAGATTATTTGCTCAGTATATAGAGTATATAGATTGTGTAAGTATGGTGAGATGATACAACCCTGACACAAACTTTTCTTGATTTTAAACCATGCTATATCCCCTTGTTCTGTTCAAACAACTGCCTCTTTGTTTAAATATTACTCATGAACAGAATTAAGTGTTGTGGCGTTCTTATTCTTCACAATGTTATCCATAAATGATGATGATCCACACAGTCAAATGGCTTTGTATAGTCAATAAAGAGACAGCTAAATATCTTCGTGGTATTCTTTATTTTCAATAATGATCCATCTGACACCAGCAGTGAGAGCCCTCATTCCACGTTCTCTTCTGAAACCTGCCTGAATTTCTGGCAGCATACAGCTGCAACCATTTTGGACTTATCTCCATCACAATTTTACTTGTGTGCAATATTAACGACACTGATTTCTACATTGTATTAGATGACTTTTCTTTGGAATAGGCACAAATATGTGTCTTCTAGTCAGTTGATCTGCTAGCTTTCTTCCAAATTTCTTGGCCTAGAGGAGTGAACACTTCCAGTGTTGCATCCATTTGTTGAAACATCTCAATTGATATTTTGTAAATTTCTGGAGCCTTGTTTTTATTCCAGTGCCTACAGTGCAACTTGGAG
>NW_006922956.1:57105-69247 GCF_000298275.1 Orycteropus afer afer | reverse complement strand
GTCTTCACACATCAGTGTCTAATACATCAAAGTTTTCTTGAAATGGTCTCTAAAATCAAGTATGATATGTTGTTGTTGTTGTTGTTGTTAGGTGCCATTGAATCGGTGCCAACTCATAATGATCGTATGAGCAACAGAATGAAACACTGCCTGATCCAGTGCCAGACCCACAACCCTTGATATACCTGAGCCCATTGTGGCAGCCGATGTGTCATTCCATCTCATTGAGGGCCTGCCCCTTTTTCTTTGACCCTCCACTTTACAAAGCATGATAACTTTGTGCAGGGAATGGTCTCTTCTGACAATATGACCAAAGTAGGTGAGATGAAGTCTGGCCATTCTCACTTCCAAGGCACATTCCAGCTGCAGTCGTTCCAGTATAGACTTGTTAGTTCTTCTGGCACTCCATGGTACTTTCAGCATTTTTCACCAGCACAACTCAAAAGTATCAACTGTTCTTTGGTCTTTCTTATTCATAGTTCAGGTTTCACATGCATATGAGTGGACTGAAAATACCAAGGCTTGGATCAGGCATACCTTAGTCTTCAAAGTGAGATTTTTACTCTTTAACATTTTAAAGAGGTTGTTTGCAACACCTTTGTCCAATGCAATGTATCATTTGATTTCTTTCTTTTTTTTTTTTCTTTTGAGAAGCATTTATTCAAAATTTTATTGAGATTTAATTCACATGCCAGAAAATTTGCCACTTAACATATATAGTTCAGTGGGTTTTAGTCTATTCATAGTTATGCAACCCCTAGGATTGATTTTTGAATGTTTTCATTACTCTAAAATTAAACCTATTTATTATCATCATTCTCCATCATCCTGACCCAATCCTAGGCAATCACTAATCTACTTTCTGTCTCTATAGATTTCCCTCTTCTGGGTATCTAGATAGTTTACACACTTTGAACCATCCAATATGCTGTCTTTTGTAACTCATTTATTTAGTATAAAATGCTTTCAAGTTTTTTCTATGTTGCAGCATGTATCAATATTTCAGTTTTTGTAAGTGTATATGTGTGTGTGTGTGTGTGCATTTATGTAACAAGACATTTGCTATTTCAACATTTTTAAATTTTTATTGTGATTTGGGTGAAAGTTTCATTTTCCATACAGCAGCTCACATACGCTTTATCTCATGACATTGACAGCAGTTTCCCACAGTGCAACAGCTGTCTTCCCACTTCCTCCACATAGTTACCTCTTCCCTGTGTCCTCCCCTCCCATGCACTCCTTCCCCCTGAGCTGTCTCCCTTTGCTAACACAGCCCTTCTATTCGCCCATGATCTACAAGGAGTGTATCTACATGATGTAAATGTTCAGCCAATCTACCTGACTTTTTTGCCTGGAAGCCACAGGAGTGGGTTCAATTCCAGACCTTAAAGGCAGTGATGGGCTGTAATCTCAGGTGTTTCACCGGGCTCTATCAGACCAGCAAATATGGTCCTTTTTTTAATGATTCTGAGTTTTGTTAAAAATTGTTCTCCCACTCTATCCAGGATCTCCTATATACATCCCCCTCCTAGTGGTTGACTGTGGTATCTGGGCATCATCTAGTTCTTCTGGTCTCATAGTCATATAGGTTGAGGATCACATGGTGATCCAATTAGTCCAGTCCCTTGGACTAATTATTTCCATGCATTTTTTTTTTTTTTCATTCTTCTCTGCTCTGGATGAGGAGAGACCCATTGCTGCATCTACATGGCCACTTGCAAGCTTTTAAGACCACAGTCACTACTCGCCAAATTAGGAGGGGGAACAATGTTTTATGTAGTATGTTATGCCAAATTAGCTTGATGTCCCCTACAACCATGGTCCCAAGACCACAGGTCCAACTACTCCCTGCCTCCAGGTAGCTGGCTGTGTCCAAGAAGTGACTATAACCTCATCTGTTGTCAGCTCTGCTATATGTCAGACATTCTTATGGAACATACAAATACACATGCAGATACAAGTGTCTACCAACCCTATACATGGTTATGGGAACACTACCCCCTGCAAAAGCAAACCTAATTGTTAAGCCTGTCCACCCATCTGAACACCTGTAGATCAATGTTTGCCATCACTGGTAAAGCAGTAAAAAAAGGTTCTTCTGTCCACATCCTTACCAGCATTTGTTATTTTCTGTCTTGTTGAACTTTGCTACTAGTGCTGGGGCAAGATGGTATCTCATTGTTGTTTTGATTTGCATCACTCTAATGGCTATTGATCATGAACATTTCTTCATGTGTTTGTGGCCGCCTGAATATCCTCTCTGGTGAAGTATCTATTCATGTCTTCTGCCCATGTTTTAATTGGATTATTTGTCTTTTTGTTGTTGAGGTGTTGGAGTTTTCTATATATTTTAGAGATCAATCCCTTGTCAGATATGTCATTGCTGAATATCTTTTTCCCAGTGTGTAGGTACTCTTTTTACTCTTTGGAGAAGAGTTTGGAAGCACATAAAAATTTACTTTTACAAAATCCCATTCATCTATTTTATCTTCTGCTGTTTGTGCATTTTGCGTCATGCTTTATAGTCTTTTTATGCCATAAATGAGGGCTCCTAAATTAGCTCCTATTTTTTCCTTGAGGTACTTTATAGTTTTAGGTTACACATTTAAGTCTTTGATCTATCTGGAGTTAGATATTTTTGTAAGGTGTGAGATACAGATATTTCATTTTTCTGCAAATGGATATCCAGTTATGCCAGGACCATTTGTTAAACAGACAATCTCTTCCTCAATTAATGGATTTCAGCCCTTTGTCAAAGATCACCTGACCATAGATCGATGGATCTATTTCTGGGTTCTCAATTCTATTCCATTGGTCTTCATGTCTGTATTTGTACTAATACCACACTGTTTTGACTACTGTGGCTGCATAGTAGAATTTGAGATCCGGGAGGGTGAGACCTCCAACATTATCCTTCAATGATGCCTTGCTTATCTCAGGTCTCTTTCATTTTTGTATAAAGTTAGTGATTGTTTTTTCTATGTCCTTAAAGAATGTTGATGTGATTTGGATTGGGATTGCATTGAGTGTATATTTTGCTTTGAGTAGAATTGGCATTTTCACAATGTTCAGTCTTCCTACCCAGAAACATGGTGTATTCTTCCATTTATTTAGGTCTCTTATGGTTTATTGAAGTAGTCTTTTGTAGTTTTCTTTGTACAGGTCTTTTGTATCCTAGTAAGATTTTTTTCCCAAGCATTTTATTTTTTTGGTAGCTATTGTAAATAGTGGAAGCTCTGGTAGCATAGTGCTTAAGGCACTTGACTGCTAATCAGAAGTCTGGCTGTTCAAACCCACCAGCCCCTCCTCGGAAGGAAGGTTGGGCAATCTACCACTTTGGAAGCTCAAGGAGGGGTTGCTGTGAGTCAGGTCCAACTCGACGGCATGTAACAACAACAACAATTTTGTAAATGGTATTGATTTCCTTATTTCTTTTTAGCAATCTCTTTGCTGTTGTAGAGGAATTCATCTGATTTTTGGATGTTGATCTATCCTATGCTAAATCTCTCAATTAGTTACAGTAGTTTTTTTTTGTTGTTGTTGTTGTTGAGTCTCTTGATTTTTCTAGGTATAGGATCATGTCATCCACAAATAGAGTTAACTTTATAAACATGACTACAGGTACAATGCCATCTTCCTCCTTCTCTAGGATAATTTATAGGTCCCAACACTACCTGGCAATATCCAGACTGCCTGTGCCTTCAGGATCGCTGAAAGTCCACAGCTCTGTATGTCTCCTTTTTCACTGTTTTCATGTAGGTTCTTTTACTAGTTGGAATTGATTCCACTTCTGTATCCTTCCTTTCAAAGCTCAGGGCTCCAGGATTATCTTCTATATCTGTGTTAATTGGTTGCTCTTTTCTTTGTTGAAGGTGGTCTGGGTAGTTTGTCTGCATATTCCACCATCCTCCCAGAACTCTCTCATTTGATTTCTTGACTGTTGCTTCCAAGGGCATTGATTGTAGATTCAAGTAAAATCAATTTTTTTTTTGACAATTTCAGTATTTTCTATGTGATTCATACTATTGGTTATTTGTCTAATTGGAGGACTTTTTTTTTTTTTTATTTTGAGGTGTAATGCATACTGAACACATAGTGAACCCATTTTGACTCAGTGGCAGTGAGTTTACTTAGTAGTTCATAGTGATGTTTCAAATCATCTTCAATGTCAGTATTCAAGATAGTGTCATTTATATATATCACAAGTTACTAATGTGTCTCATACTCCAATTCTGATGCCACATTCTTCATATTGTTGAGTTTATTGATTATTTGCTCAGCATACAGATTGAATAAGTATGGTGAAGGAATACAATTCTGACACACACCTTTCCTGATTTTAAACCATGTAGTATTCCCTTGTTCTATGTCTTGGTCTATGTACAGGTTTCTCAAGAGCACAATTAAGTGTTCCAGGATTCCCATTCTTCACCATGTTATCTATAATTTGTTATAATCCACATTGTCACATGTCTTTGCATACTAAATATATGACACATAAATATCTTTCTTTTCTGGTATTCTCTATTTTCAACCAACATTTATGGGACATCAGAAATGATATACTTTGTTCCAGGCCCTCTTCTGAATCTGGTTTCAGTTTCTGGTGGTTCTTTGTCAACGTACTGCTGCAATCATTCTGGAATTTTCTTCAGGAAAATTTTATTTGTGTGTGATAATAATAGTATTGTTTGACAATTTCCACATTCCATTGGGTCACCTTTGTTTGGAATGGTCACAAATATGGATCTCTTCCAGTTGGTTGGCAAAGAAACTGTCTCCCAAATTCTTGGCATAGACTTTCAGCTTTGCATCTGTTTGTTGAAACAACTCAATTGTTAATCAGTCAATTTCTACAGCTTTGTTCTTTGCCAGTGTCTTCAGTACAGCTTGCAATTCTTCTGTCAATACCATCAGTTCTTGATCATATGCTATCTGCTGAAATGGTTGAACATCAATCAATTCTTTTTGGTGGAGTGGCTTGATGTATTCTTTCTGACTGTTTTTTATGCTTCTGGGTCGTTCAATATTTTGCCTATAGAATCCTTCAGTAATACAACTCAAGGCTTATTGTTTTTTTCTTCAGTTATTTCAGCTTGAGAAATCCCAACTGTGTTCTTCCCCATTGGTTTGTTTATGTATTTTCTGCTCATTTCCTTTGTTGCTGTTGATTTTGAGTTTACTGAGTCTTTACCATTTTATCCCTTGTTATTTTCATTATAAGGTTTATTTTTTTTCTTTTGTGATTATCCTGCAATTTCTTTTTATCTTCCCAAGTTTAAAACAATCTGTTCTATCTTGATATCATCTTGGCTTCATCACTAACTGGAAGTTCTATAACTTCACCATTCATTCCCTCATTTTGCTTTGTAATTGCCATTCTTTGCAACTTGGCATTTCTGGTGCCCTATTTTTAGCATTGTAGGTTTATTTTATTTTTGAAAAGTCTTTATCTAATTTGGTTTGCAGATGATGTTGTCATGTGTCTTAATCTCAGGTTGTTGTCTGACTTGTTGGTTCTCAGTCCAAATGACTCCCTTTAGCATATCTTGTAAGGTTGGTCTGGCTTTTAGAAATTCCCTTAATTTTGGTTTGCCTGTAAATGAACTAATTTCACTGTAGTACTGAGGGGCAATTTTGTTAGACATATAATTTTTTATTGGCATTTCCTTTTTTCTTTTGTGGTTTTGAGTATATCATCCCCTTGTCTTCTTGCCTGCATTATTTTTGTTGAGAAGTCAGAGCTTACCTTTTTTGTTCCCCTTTGTAGGGAATATTTCATTTTTCACAAGCTGCTGTTAGGGTTATTTTTTGTCTTTGATTTTGGATAGTTTGATTATGAAATGTCTTGATAACTTTCTTTTGTGTCTATCCTATTTGGGATTCAATGAGATTCTTGAATAGGTATCTTCTCATCTTTCATGATATTAGGGAAATTTTCAGGAAGTAAAACTTCAAAAATGTTCTCTGTGCTTTTTTTTTTCTCTTTTTGTACTGGAATTCCAAACATATGTAAATTCTTTCTCTTGATGGTGTCCCACAGAATTCTTAGGCTTTCTTCATTTTTCTTTGTTCTTTTTTCTAATTATTCCTCTAACTTATTAGTATCAAGGCATTTGTTCTCTATTTTTCTGATTCTGACTTCCATTGATTCAATTCTACACTTTTGCCCTTCCAATGTGTTATACATATCTGAAATTTTAGTGTTAATATTCTGGATATCTAGTTGCTATTTTTTATGGTTTCTAATTTTCTACTTATTTTTTCTTGTACTGGTTTCATGAATTCTTCTAGAGTGTTTTGTGTTCTCTCATTGAATTTATCTGTGTTTTCCTTTATCTTTTGAAAGGTGCTATATGTAAGTCTTTTGAATTTGTTATCAGGTAGTTTTACAACCATTTTTTCCTCAGGGAAATTTTAAACACTAACAACAAAACACATCAAAGAACCCTGGTAGAGCAATATTTAAGCACTTAGTTGATGACTGAAAGGTAGGTGATTTGAACCCAGTATCTCCATAGAAGAAAAGACCTGGTGACCTGCTCTTGAACAGATTATAGCCTACGAAACCCTGTGGGCTAGTTCTATTCTGTCCCCTAGGGTAGATATGAGTCAGAATCAACTTGATGACATGAGAACAACTAAAAAACACACCAGTCTGTGATAAATAAGCATTTTATATTGAGTTAGAAAGATTAAATCAGAGACTTTTCTATACCAGGCATTGGATCAATGTATTTTATCATTTATGTTTAATAAACATTGTGTTCTACATTGAAGTTGAATTAGAGAACTCTGACTTATTCAGTCAGCTGTCAATACAGATGGACTTGAATAACTTTTCAATTGCAATCATTTTAAACCTCATTAGGTATAGTTTTTGTCACCAATCCAGTGGTGCTACAGATTCATGCACTTAAACAGTAGATTATAACTGAACAATAATACCTCAGCAATTGCAAAAACTTAAGATTCTTCAATTCTGCTTTTTGATATGACCACTTGGAAGTTTTATTTATGCTTAAAATTTAAAAGAATAGAACACAATGTTAATTGAAGATATAATACCTTTTTTGGTGTAAATTTTAGTTTTAAGCTAAAATAGCTAACTGGATTTGACACATATACTTAAAATAAAGGTGTCTTTTTTATAGTTACTAATTTTTTATTTTAAAACTAAAGGATAAGTCAATAAAGTAGAATTCTATATGAATGGTGTACCTATACCATTTGCCAAGTTTTTTAATTGCAGTATTTTTTTCATTATTTTATTTTTTATTGAAACAATTTTTTGCTCAATAATAAATAAAATAAAATTTTCTCTTGCTGCATTTCTTTATTAGCCATTATTATTATTTAATTTTAGATTATTACTGAAAATAATTTTGTTGTAAGGGGAAAGTTTTAAAAATGATGTCTTCCAGATGTTGATAAATGTATAGCAAAATAGAAGAAAAAAAATAGCCAAAAATAATTACCCAAAATCGACGAGGATGTTGATGAAATCCAAAGTAGAACACAAACTGCGATTATATAAAAATTGTATAAAATAAATAACATAACCATATTGAAAGGGTAGGAAGAAAAGAACTACCTGAGATAACTTTGGAAAACTGTATTTTGACTGGATACTGTAAAGATACTGCACTCTAGTTAGTAAATTACTCAACTATTGAAATTACTTTATTTGTTTACTCAGATTGAAGAAAACAAGTAACTAAATTGTGAAGGATGAGAGCCTAGTTTATCAGTGTTAAAAAGAAGTTACAAATAAGAAAAGGAGGAAAGCTAAAATTGTGTTGGACTAAATCCATAAAATGAATTAAATATCAAAGTCCATATTAATATAAATAAACAATGAAATAGATAGGCAGCAACCAATAGCTCACTGCCGTCCAGTTGATTTGATTCATGGTTATCCCTCCTTGAGTTTCTGAGGTGGTATCTCTACAGAAGTAGATTGCCCAATCTTCCTTCCACGGAGTGGCTGGTGGGTTTGAACCACTGGGCTTCTGGTTAGCAGTCAAATATCTTAGGTATTAAACACATAGGTAGATATATGATATATAGATAAGGAAAAGAAGGAAGGAAGTTGTTATATTGATGAATGTCTTGTTTTGAATTTTTCACCACTGTAAATGTTAAAAAGAAAAAAAAAATGCAAGGAGGGAAGGAAAAGGAAGGCAGGAAAGATTGGTCCTTACCAAAGAATTCTAATTAATAAATGTACAAGGAATGAGAGAAATCCAACTTCACCATTAGGCAAACATTAATTGTTGTACTCAAAATCCTCTGAGGGATCAATAGGCTTAAGTATGAGGAGATATAAAATATTTCCATAGTTTCAAAGCATCTCTCCTAAGTTATTTATTAATTACAAAGGGGAAAATAAGTGAATTTATAGTGAATAAACCATGAAGACAGCCCATTAAACAAGTGGTCATGGTTAATATATTGATGTTTTATACTCTCTTTATGAACTTAGTTCTGATGAACTAATACACCACAACTTCTGTAATATTCTTGCCAAAAATTCATAATGCCAATCTGATAGTGAGAAAACATTGAACAATCTCAAATTAACAGTTCTACAAAACAATTGACCAGTACTCTACTAAAATGTCAATGTCAGAAAAGACAAGAAAAGATGGGAGAACTGGCATGTATCAGAAGTGATGAAGAGATAAATCAACCAAATGAAACTTAGGATCTCATGTTGGATCTTGGAACTGAAAAAAAGATAATAGTGGAAAACCCAGCAATATTCTAACTAAATATGTGGTTTCTTTAATAATATTGTGCTCATGTTAAGTTCATGGTTTGGAAAATTCCTACAATGAATGCATAAAATACTAACAATAGAGAAGGTGGTGGTAGATATATGGGCACTTTCCTACTACTTTTGTGACTTTTCTGTATATCAGAAATAGTTTCTAAATAAAAAGTGTAAGACAGTATAGAGATAATAAAAAGTCTTGTTTCACTAATTACTAGGTGTTCCTGGTGCCTGAAAAGATGCACAAGGAAAACATCTACTTTGCTGAATGTTCTGTATGTTGATGTAGCTGTTGGTAACAAGGATTTTTTAAGTTCTTAGAGATTCATTGAGCTTTATGTTTATAATTTGCTTTCTTTACATGTGCTATATTTTAATTAAAAGTTAAGGGAAAAAGTAAAATATTTACTGAAATGTAAAGCATATAAGGAAAATATTCATTTTTATTATTCTTACTGTGGGTGTAAGGATATTATTAGTATTATTTTTTTCAGTTTTTGTTTGTTTCAAATTACAAAAAACATTATAATTGGTTCATACAATGGTAATGATTAGTTGGCATTTGGCTGCCCTAATCTATGAATGAAAATTTAATTTGGTTATGCCTACATATACCTATCTGTTAATGACATATTTCATAAGGCCAATCAAATTGTGTTTTGTGAATAGAAAAATACAAAGTCTACACAGACAACCCCTAAGGTACCTAAATGATGTCCTTCTCACTAGATCATGATTTTCTTCTCAAATGTGTATGTGTGTTTATTACTTCTTTTAAACTACCCCATTGTGGTAAAGTTTGTGTGTCAACTTGGCTGGGCCTGGTTGAATTGCTAGGCAGCTGGACGTAGTATTCCCCATGATGAGACTGGCAATCAACTCCATGGTGGAATTTGTGAGCAGCTGCCTTTTGCGTATGTGGTCTACTTCCCATATATAAGAAACAGACTTGGGAATGGTCTTTAGCTGATGTCACGCTTGAACTCTGCATGTAGCTGAGTCATTGTTCAGAAGACTGCAATGCTCTGCTGATCTTGGGACTTTTAATGGACTTGAATTAATGGCCTGCTGTGTGGTGTGCTAGTATTGGGACTGTGCTTTGCTACTTGTCAACCTTGGGTTTGTCAGCCTCAGCAGTCAGCAGTTGAGTGAAGAAAAGCTTCCAGCTTCAGTGGGCTGGAAGCAGGAGGCAGAGCTGAAGCCCAAGGCCAAGGGACTCTCACCCAGCCCCTAGAGCCTGGCACTTTGAACTTGGACTTAAAGCCTCCAAACTGTAAGAGAATAAAACTCCTGTTTGTTAAGGCCATCCCATTTGTGGTATATTCTTGTCAGAGCGGCACTAGGTAATGAGACCACCCATTCATCCCCACTCTATATGTGACTTGTTGTTAAGCAACTAGAGTAACTTATTTATATTAAAATTATTCCCTAGAGGTAATCTCTGTTATTGTTTGTATATATACATGCACAATATAACATGCAATAAATAAAGCCAATAAAAATTTTAATAATATTCTATAAATAAATAAATATTTTGAACTTATGGAAAAAGGTCAATATTTCTCAATTTAAAATATTACAAAATTTTTAAGCATATATAAAAATTTTAGTGTCAATATAAAAACAATTTTGTAAATATTATCAAATTATATCAATAAAAATGAATACTATATGAATGACAAAAACAAAAACACATTGCCGTCAAGTCAGATCCAACTCATAGTGACCCCTTCTTGCGTTTCTGAGGCAGTATCACTACAGAAGTAGATTGCCCAACCTTCCTTCCAAGGAGTAGCTGGTGGGTTTGAAGCACCAGCCTTCTGGTTAGCAGACTAATGCCTTAGACACTACACCACCAGAGCTCTCGTGAATGACAAAGACTATTTAAAAAATTATTTGTACGGAAATTAGTTTACTTTTTATCAAATTTAAATATCCAGATTTCATGATGAGATTTAAACTTGTGTTTTCTTATTTAGCTCAAATTCCAGGTATAAAGCTATTGGGTGGATCATATTGAGAGCTACTCTAGTCTGATGAGAGATGCATAAAAGGGAAACATTCAGTCTCGTGGCACATTTCTCTTGGGGGCTTCTGTGGTTGGGAAAGATGAGAAAAATTCTTGGGTATACTTAGTCCCAGAGGCTTTTACTAACTGAACAAGAGTCAGAAGTACCTCCAAGTAAGAAAAACCGTTAGATCATTTACATTTTCCAGTGAGCCTTCACGCTGTCATGTAAACTGTGGACAGAATATTCTTTATCTAAACTACTACTGAATGTGAGATCTGGAAAACAATAGGAAATATTCTTAGGTAAACAGAAATTTCTGCAGCTATGATCCCAGCTCTCCCTCTATGAAGTAGAAGATATACTTCTATAATGTGAAAATAGGTTTGCCATAATTATGTCAGTCATGGCATTAGTCACTAGAGAAATAACTCCAGGAATATTAAAGTATATAAAACATACACATATTCACATATCTATAGATATTTTTTTCATAGACTATTTATAAAGTAGGGAAGAGAGAGACACATAACACTTCCAGAAAGGAGGATAAGAATCATTTAGAGTAGGTAGCTTCAGGATTTCATTAAAATGATATTTCACAGCTATTTTCATTAAGTGAGTTAGCTATGCTCATCTTACATGAAATGAGAAAGTGTAATGAGGTGATGCCTAAAAGTTTTCCAGATTGGAAGAATTGCATGGGTATAATTCACACTTCTCCTTATCTTGAGTCTCTTGCCAGCAGCCTTTTCAGAGCCCATTTAACCTCTTTGTTTCTCAAGGTGTAGATCAAAGGATTAAGTGAGGGAGTCACTACAGTATAGAAGAGAGTGAGGAATTTACTATGCTTCTGTGTGTACTTGCTCTTAGGTTGTTCATAGACAAAAATTATAGTCCCAAAGAATAAGAGCACTACAATCATGTGAGACCGACAGGTCCCAAATGCTTTACTTCTACCTTTGGCTAATTTTATCCTTAGCACACTCCTCATGATGTAGCCATAAGAGACCAAAATAAGTCCCAGAGGTATAATCACAAAGAGGACACTAGCTACAGAGAGCTCATTTTCCAGGAAGGTTTTGTCCACACAGGCAATTTTAATGAGGGCAGGCTCCTCACACACAAAATCATCCAGCCTGTGATGGCTGCAGAGAGGCAACTGGAAAATGAGGATGGTCTGAATTGTGGACTCTACAAAACCACTGATCCAAGCCATAGCTGCTAGTGTCTGGAGAATCTTAGAGTTCATAATAACGCTATAGTGGAGAGGTCGACATATGGCATTGAATCGGTCATAGGCCATGACAGTAAGAAGGATACACTCTGTGGAGCCCAGTCCCAAAGCAATGAATAG
>NW_006922956.1:27588-56856 GCF_000298275.1 Orycteropus afer afer | reverse complement strand
GGGCAATCCTACTTCCGTAGTGATACTGCCTCGGAAACCCAAGGAGGGGTTGCTATGAGTCGGGGCCAACTCGATGGCACATAACAACAACAACAGCAATGATGGCTGTGTTCCCCATCAGTGTCAGAATGTATATGACAGAAATAACCAGGAGGAGAACCAACTCTAGCTGTGGTTGGTCAGAAAAGCCAAGTAAAATAAACTCTGCTGGATTGCTAGCATTTCTTTCATGGCTTCTTAATTGTGAATTGTCTATCTTGGTCATTCCTATTTTATTCCTGTGGGAAGAAAACTGGGTAACATAACTAATGGGAAAATAGCAAACCTTGATTAAAAGTTAACCTTTGGAGACTATAAATATAAAGAGAAATAACAGATAAAATAATGCAAGAATATGATAAGTTGATCTGTTATATGGAGAGATAAATGCATAAAGCCATGAAAATATCACATGCATTGAAAGAAAATGTATAAATATAAAATGAACATTAGAATCATATCGTAAAACTGAATTAAGTTATATACCAAACTGTGTGAAAAGGAAAGAGACCAACAATGTACATGTTGTGGAAAGACAAAGTGAAAATGAAATAATTACCGTGAATATAGATGCATAATAGACAATAACAATAACACCAACAGCAACAGCAACAACAAAAATAAATCACTGTCATTGAGTCATTTCCAACTCATAGCAATTCCCAAAGCGTTTCCAATGTGGTAAATCTTTCAGAAGTACTGACCCATCTTCCTTCCACCGTAGGGCCTGGTGTGTTTGAACTGCCAATTGTCTGTTAATGGTCAAATGCTTTAGGCACTGTGCCACCAGATTGCCTTATAATAAACAATGTTGTTGTTGTTGTTGTTGTTGTTGTTGTTATGTGCCGTTGAGTCAGACCTGACTCATAGCGACCTCTCCTTGGGTTTCTGAGGCAGTATCACTACAGAAGTAGATTGCCCCATCTTCCTTCCAAGGAGTGGCTGATGGGTTTGAACTTCCAGCCTTCTGGTTAGCAGTCAAGTGCCTTAGGCACTATGCTACCAGAGCTCCCATAATAAACAATAGATATGCTAAAAATAATCAAAACTCTATGAAACTGAAATACAAGATTTATTCTGAATATTTACACAATTATAGGGAGATCACTTTGATTAAAAAAAATAATGACTCAAAGAAGCTAGGTACAATGAACTTATAAAGAGAAACCAAAATATATATATATAAATATTCATTGCTTTCCTATAAAGCAAACATTTACTAATGGTAGATGGTAATAGGGTTAAGAGAAACTGCTGTTATTTGAGTTGTTGGTCTTTATAAATGTTGCTCTCTGAAAGTGTCAAATTCACAGTCCTCACTCAGAAAGTTATATCCCCCACCCTTTCCCCACCCTTCATGGCATCCAGGGTCCATGTGCTTTAGGATGCTTTTATTACAAGACTACATAAATTCACTCACCCAAAACAATCTTTTATAGCATAAATTGTGTAGGATTTGAAAATGTAGTTTGAACTATTAATTTGCAAAGTTTAAGAAATATGTTTTTGTTATTATTGCTGTTGAGTCACTTTCACCTCATAGTAACCTCATGTACAACAAAATGAAACACTGTCTTATCCTATGCCATCCTTACAACTGTTGCTGTGCTTAAACCCATTGTTGCAACCACTGTGTCAATACTCTTGTTGCAGGTTTTCTTCTTTTTTGCTGATATCTACTTTACCAAGCATGATTACTTTCTCCAGGGATTGGTCTTTCTTGATATAAGAAATAAAACTATGGAAATCTATATTCCTGAGCAGTCAATTTGAGGTGCTATAAATGACCAGAGGAGGCTGATTACCAGTGGGAACCAAATCTAAACAACCTCTTTTGAAAATAAATAAATAAATAAATAAATAGCTTTTTCCTCATATATCCTAACTAGAAAACATCAAACAAAAACTTAAGCCTGATATTCATCAATTATTGCACGATCCAGTTTAAACAGATCATGTAGCACATTTTCTTTGAAATCCAAGGTGATGATGAATTATATTCCAAAATTTTTCTAAGATTAAATGTTCTGAGTGGAATAATCCTGTGTTCAGAATTATATCAACTGAAGGAAACACACAAGTGGCCACATTGTTTAACTACTTGTTTAACAGACCAAGCAAACACGTTTAATGCTATACTGCACTGGTATTGACATTTACCTTAAAGTCCATCTACTATCCAGTAAAAGGAGAAAGAACTGTGCTGTTAAAGGATTAGATTTCTACTGAGAAAAAGACAATGGGCAAATGGCCTCATTTTTCATTGTATTACTGGTTCTGCATTGTCAGGGTTCTTTGTACATGAATTTATTTGTTCAAGAAGAATAAGTGTTTTCCAGGAAGACTCCACTCTTCCTTTCCCTTTCACCCTCCTTTTTTAATCAAGATGAGGATAAGGGGATTTATGTTTGTAAAGAGTAGGTAGTCAATTTTTCATGACTATGCCTAAGGCAATTGACTGCTAACCAGAAGGCTGGCGGTTCAAACCCACCAGCCAATCCTCGGAAGGAAGGTTGGGCAATCTACCTCTGTAGTGATATTGCTTCGGGAACCCAAAGAGCGGTCACTATGAGTCCCATCCAACTTGACAGCAGTGCATATGACTATAGTAAATATTGGGTTATACAAAAAAAAGAAGCTTCTGTTCAGTAAAAAAAGGGAACCAGCTCTGGATTTCCTCAAATATTGAAGCAACATTTTCTTTATTTTTTTCAATAACATGAAAAAGGAAGACTACCTTCTAGAAAGGAGTTCTGGTGGTGTAGTGCCTTCCAGAAAGAATGACAGTCCAGCTGTAGGAGACATTGGTGGTGTTGATGAAGATTCAATCTGGTCACAGTTCCAGGACCAGAAATGAAGGAATCTGGTGTGGACAACATGCTAGCCACTCTCTCCTGCAATCTCTTTATTGAAACTGTCTTCAGTGTTTATTTTATTTACTCAGCACATGTCTCTGGAGCTCTTCTTCCCAGACAATTTACCATTGTTATATTAGAGAGGAAGACAGGTCTCTAGAGAGAGAACCACAGAGGCTTGAGCTTCTGTTTCTACTGGAAGACAAACTTTCTTAGATCATTTTCTAAAAAGACATATGCAGGACCATGCACACATGCATATTTTGCTACAAATGTGTCCAGAACAGGAACTGTTGAAATTTCAAGAACAGTCTTTGGTGTTTTTCATAATAAACTTGCAAAGAAATGTAAGGTCATTCATCCACTTGCTACTGTTTTCATAGCTTCTCAGTAAATTTATTTTTTTAATTAATTTGTTTCAAATTTTTTTCTTACCAAACTTCTATGTGTTGTACATATGGGTACAGACATGCACATATCTGTGTATACATGCAAGAAGTTGAAACAGTTACTGAGGATCAAAAAACTGTCCTATAGACTTCTTGGAAAGAAGAAATGATGGAATTGAAGTGCACTCTGATATCCAATATTAAAGGAAGTGAATGTAAATACCTTAACTCTTTTTAGAAATGGTTAAATCATATCACAAAGTAGATACTCTCTAAAACAGAATTATTGTCACTTTTTAAGGAAACAACAATGATATGTATCATCGTCTCTAAAATAGTTGATGTTTAAAATGACCGATTGGAGTGCAGGAAGGACATACTAGAAATTTTATGTACATTTATTTTGAAGCTCTTAAAACTTCTATTTCAGTTTCTTTGTTTCTACAAAGGATATAAATATAAGTATAAAGTAATATGTGCATATAATTTTAATATTAAAAATTAATATATTGGAGATGCAGGTATAAAAATATTTCCTAATGGGATACATGGTAGTAAATATGTAGAAATAACTGTTGCAAAATATTTTTCAGACTCCTCCTTGTATAACCTATTCTTCCAAATGTAGTGCCAAAATAAGGTAAAGAGTTGGTAAAGAGTTGGCCAGATGGACTGGTTGTGAGTTTGCTCTCAGTATACTCATTTTCCTTTTCCAACTTTGTTCTGTATTGCAGGAGGACTGACTCTTAAAGGCTGTTTTCCTAGATTCTCATATTCATTGGCTACTAAATGGAGATATGACAAGAGACTAGGCATAAAATGCATGTGTGAAAGAGAATGGGGAGTTCAGGGTATTTCTGTTTCCCTCTGTGCTGTGAGAGGCTCCTTCAGCAGGGGTGACATCTCTCCTTATGCTCCAGTTCCAGTGGCTGACCACCTATAGTCCTTGCTTCCTATGGTTTATCTTAGTCCCTTTATTTTTAGTCCCTTTATTTCTTTTGCTTCTCCAGTCCAAGGGCCTTAGTAGCTCACTGTTGTTTCTAATCCCAGGGTTAATTTATATTCCACTGTTTGGAATAAGGCATTTGACTACTAATCAAAAGGCTGGCAGTTCAAACCCACCACCCACTCCTCAGAAGGAAGATTGGGCAATCTACTTCTGCAGTGATATCACCTCAGAAACCCAAGGAGCAGTCACTCTGAGTCTGACCTGAGTTGACAGCAGTGAGTTTGGTTTTTTTTGTTCGGCTTCTCAGCTCACTGGTATAACCAATCCATACATTGTATTCCTCCTATTGCAAGTAGTTGAGAATCCAAAATAATTTATAGTTGACTCCTTATGAAAGATTTCAATCTTTGTGTTCTGATAATGATATTGAACTCCTATTACAATTTTCACAGAAGACAAAGTCTAAATCCAAAGTAATTAATGTCGTAGTTGGACTTAGAAAGCACTAATATAATTGTTATTATGAAATTGAAAACTTTTACCAGCTTCTGCAGTCTGCAACTGATCAAACACACAATCAAGATTCATTAGTAATTGCTACTGATGAGAATGAAAAAGGTGGAAACAAAGGTGAAGGATCAGTAGCTGTGAAATATGTCCTTGGTGATAGAAACAATGCCAGAGATCACATAATAGAATTTTGCAAAATCGATAGTATATTCATTGGAAATACCTTTTTTTTCAACAACATAAACAGTGACTATGTACATGAACCTTGCCAGCTGTAATATACAGGACTCAAATCAACTATATCATTACATTTTACAAAGAGATGATGAAGTAACTCAATATCATAATTAGTACAAGGGCAAGGGACAACTGCAGAACAGACCGTACACTAGTCCATTTGATAGATTAAAAAAAAAAAAAAAAAAAGATTAATGCAAGTCCATGAGAGCCAAAGTACAACCTTGAGTATGTTGTTGTTGTTGTTATGTGCCGTCGAGTCGGACCCGACTCATAGCGACCCCTCCTTGGGTTTCCGAGGCAGTATCACTACAGAAGTAGGATTGCCCAACCTTCCTTCCGAGGAGTGGCTGGGGGGTTTGATATCTCACCTGAATTTACAGACTTTCTCAAAAACAATTTTGAGGCATTGAACACTAATGATTTAAGACCAAGCAAGTTGTGGGATGATATCAGTAACATCTATATATAGAAAGCAAAAGATCACTAAAAAAACAGAAAGATAAGACCAAAATGGATGTCAGAACAGACTCTGAAATTTATCCTTGAATGTCGAGTGGTTAAACTAAATGGAAGAAATAATGAAATAAAAGAGTTCAACAGAAGATTTCAAACCCTGGCTCAGGAAGACAATGTAAAGTATTGTAATGAAATGTGCAATGACCTGAAGTTGGAAAATCAAAAAGTGAAGGACATGCTTAGAATTTCTCAAGCTTAAAGACTGGAAGAAAAATCCAACCCTTGAAGTTCCAATATTGAATGATTTTATTAGCAAAATGTTGAACAATGAAGGAAGTGTCAAAACAAGTGTCAAAGGAATAGAGCCACTCTACTCAAAATGCTGATGTTCAATCATTTCAGGCAGGTAGCATATGATCAAGAACCTATGGTACTGACAGAAGAAATCCAAGCTGCAATGTAGAAATTGACAAAAAACAAGACTCCAGGAAATAACAGAATGCCATATAAGAAGTTTTAACAAATGAATGCATGTTGGAAGTGTTCACTTGTTATGGAAAGAAATTTAAAGACAACTACCTGGTGGCATAGTGCCTAAGGATTTGACTGCTAACCAGAAGTTTGGTGACTTTGCATAGAGTGACTGTATTCCTTCCACGTTGTTTTGACACTTCCTGCATTGTTCAACATCTTGCCAAGAAAATCATTGAATATTGGTTGGCCAATCTACTTCCATAGTGATGCATTCTTGGAAACCCAAGGAGGGTTTGCTATGAGTCAGGTCCAACTCAATGGCACATAACAACAGCAACAGGGTACTCATCATGTGTCTCTTGGGGGGTGCAGTAGCTCATGGGAGTGGTTGGGGGATGCAGTAGCTCATGGGAGTGGGGGGGTGGGTCTCTCTTTACTGGTTATGTGGTGTAGGGTGGCTGAGGGTGGGCTGAGTGGGTGTTGCCTGCTGTCTGTCCCTGATCCAGGGGTCCAGGAGCAGATCATGGCACTTGTGCATTGTGTGGTATGGCAGGTGGTGGGTGTGGTGAGTGTGACTCATTAGTGGGGAGGGAACCTGCCACACAGGGGTGAAAAAAAAAAAAACAGCATTGTAGTGGACAGAAGTGTGTACTTCCAGCTGTGGAATTAGTAGACACATAGTGCCTGATTTGCATTAATGTATTCTGCTAATTGTGGATGTGGCAGATGTGGCATATGCCCTTGGTTACTGGTGCAGTGGTGTGGCAGTGGTATCTTTGCCCATGATTTGTGAAAGTGTGAGCCACAAATCGTGGAGGGATGTGGCAAGCAGCACAGGATTTTCAAGAATACATACCCTCTTCTGATCACAGATGAACTGATTGCTGTGGTTGTACATTCCATGAGAGGATGCTTCCAGCTGCTGCCAGAGCAGAGCAGCAGGGTTTTGCAGGGGCAGGAGCAAAGTGGGCCAGCTGGACTATCTGGACAGAGACAGGCCATGGGGATTATCATTTGATATTGATTGGAAAGAGGCTAAACCACTAGTCACCAGTAGGATGTGAGGTGGGAAGGGAAAGTTTACTTCTCTGGTCCCCAGTCACTGGCATAGCTGCCAGTGCACTCCTGGCAAGTGCAGCCATTTACCTGATTCTTGACTTGATTGAATGCAAGTTAGGTGCTACCCAGAGGCCAGCGCCCTAACCACTACTGGACTGGCCCTCCCCTTTGCCTAGGTCCTCAGCCCAAATGACCAGGGCTACTGGTCATAACTATCCCTATTTACTGGCTCCTGCCTCTGTGGTCACCTGAGTCTCTGGAGTTCTTGTCTACTTCCTGGTACTTTCTTTCCTTAGATCTAGATTGTGTTCTGCTCACTCTGACACTCTGTGTCTGTCTTATGAGGGATTCTATGAAGTTGTATTTCTATGCTCCTTGCCCACGAAGGTTGTATGCAATTTGCCAAAATGACCATGCTGGCTGCACACCTCCACTCTGTTCACTTCTTTCATTCAATTTCTTCTTTCAATAGGTGTTTGATCGAATTCTTTATCCTTTAATTTGCTGCTCAGAGTTCCAGGATTGTCACCTGTGTCTTTTACACTTGGTATCATGGGTCTTTGCTGTAGAGAGACAGTGTGATATGTCTGACTAAGCTGCTATCTTGGGCTACCTCCAATATTTGTACTTTTTTATTTTTTTAAATGAAATAACTGGTTACAGGGAGAAGCAAGACTCATTTGCTCACTTAGGTAGCTGCTTCTAATAGCAAACGTATTGCTTTTTTTCTTCTCCCACAGAATTGAATATAGAAACATATACACTGAAGAGGTTTGATATGAGTGAGAGAATTTGTCTGCAATGTTATCTGACTGGATATACAGAAAATGCCTAATTGAGACCCTCCTTCATTTATCCTTCTCCCATGAGAAAGCAAAATTCTGGACATCATACAACTTCATATTCTAATGATCAATTTAGAGATACGTATTGTCATTGTCTTGGGCAATCTACTTCCATAGTGATACCACCTCGGAAACCCAAGGAGGGGTTGCTATAAATTGAAATCTACTCAATGGCATGAGTTTGGTTTTTGGTTTTATCCTGATTGTCAAGAAAGATGCTATAAACTATATTCCTTTCATTTTTTCTAATCTGCTATCTTCACCAATTTCACAGTCACACCCCAAATTCCTCAACCTTTTGTGAATATGCAAAACCCCCTCTCCTGAAACCTACAAAAATTGTGTTTGATGGCATCTCGGGGAGTTTAGATCTGAGTACTAAACTGCCCCTAACTCCTTGCACTGCTGCTCTGCAATAAATAATTTACTCTCCTCTCAATCTTTGGCCTGACTGCACACCGGGCAGGGACCCGCGTTTGGTCCAATAACAACTCCAATCTTTAATTACTGTCCTTCTCAGATCCTGTCGCTATTTTCAGATTTGAACCTTGGAGAAGGCAAATTCCTTTAACTCACCTCAAGTTAATTAGCTGGTTTTCAGTGGATGGTAATCTTCAAGACTCAGAATATAAAGTTATTAAACTAAGTAATGGGGATGAATGCAAAGTCATTTTGAGGGATTCCTTGTGACCTAAAGATTTTAATAATATTTTTAATAATATTTTAGAATATGATAATAGGAAGATAAGATCGAAGTAATCAGGATTTTCGTTTCATTTCCGATTCTTTGTTAATAAGTAGTGAACTCATTAGCAGTTATATAATTTTATTCTCCTTTGTAAAATTTAACAAATGAAAATCATTTCTAAAGGTGCTTCCAAATCAAACATCCTATAAATCATTTGACTTGAATTTTTATATCAAATTTGAATATTGATATTCATTGATTTCTTGCTTATGATTTTTGGGAAAAAAATTTATGAATAGGGAGAAACTATATTCAAAAGATAAATTCTAGGTTTTTAAAAGTATATAAATTATAATTTTTTTTTCTAGAGCTGATAAGAATAACTTTTTTCATTTTATTTGAGAAACAACTGTTAAATTATCTGAAAAAAAGGCTAAAAAAAACACTAAAAATAAAACATCAAAGAGCCCTGACAGAGCAATAGTTAAGCACTTAGTTGGTGACTGAAAAGTTGGTGATTTGAACCCAGTATCTCCACAGAAGAAAAGACCTGGTGACCTGCTCTTGTATAGATTATAGTTTAGGAAACCCTGTGGGTTAGGTCTATTCTGTACTGTAGAGCAGATATGAGTCAGAATCAACTTGACGACACAAGTACAACTACAAAAGCACATCAGTCTGTGATACATAAGCATTTTATGTTAAGTTAGAAAGATTAAATCAGAAGCTTTGCTACACCAGGCATTGGATCAAAACATTGTATTATTTATTTTTAACCAACATTCTACCTTGAAGTTGATTTAGAGAACTCTTAGTTATACAGTCAGGTCTCAACACAAATGGACTCAAGTAACTTTTCAATTGTAATTTTTTTAAACCTCTTTAGGTACACTTTCTGTCTCCAATCTTGTGGTGCTACAGAATTCTGCACTTAAATTGTAGGTTATAACTGAACAATAATACCACAGCAATTGTAAAAACCTAAGATTCTTCAATTTTGTCTTTTTATATGACCACTTGGAAGTTTTATTTATGCTTAAAGTGTAAAAGAATGGAACAAAGTGTGAATTGAAGATATAAAATTTTGTTAAGTACCAATTTTAGTTTTAGCTATAGTATTTAACTGGATTTGACAAATATAATTAAAATGTAGATACCTTTTTCTTAGTTGTTAATTTTTTGTTTTAAAACTAAAGGATAAATCAGGAAAATGGAATTCTATATGAATGGTAAAACTGTACCATTTGGAGATATTTTTAATTGCAATATTTGTTTCATTATTTATTTTATTTTTTACTGAAGTAATTTTGTACTCAATAGTTAACAAAATAAAATTTTCTCTTGCTGCATTTCTTTTTTAGCTATTTTTATTATTTAACTTTATGATTATTACTGGAAATAGTTTTGTCATTGTGGCAGTAAAGTTGTACGTCAACTTCACTGGACCTGGATGAGTGGCTGGGCAGGTGGTGGTAGTTACTCCCCAGGATGAGGCTGGTAATCACCTCCATGGTGGGAGCTACTGCGAGCAGCTGAGTAGCTGCCTTAGGCGTCTGGTCTGCTTTCTGTCTATAAGGAGAAGCCTTGGGGAACCATCTCTAGCTCATGGCATACTTGAACCCTGAATGTAGTCATGTCATTCATTGTTCAACAGCCTGCCTTTCTCTGCTGACCTTGGGACTTTCAATGGACTTGAATTATGGCCTGCTGTGTTGTGTGGTTTGGTAACATCGGGACTGTGCCTTTTCACTTGTCATCCTTGGGCTTGTCAGCTTCAGCAGCCAGCAGCTGTCTGAGTGAAGAAAAGCCTCTAGCTTTAGCGGGCTGGGACCAGGGGGCAGAGCTGAAGCCCAAGGCTGAGGGCGTTCACCCAGCCCCTAGAGCCTGATATTTTGAATTCGAACTTAAAGCCTCCAAACCATAAAAGAATAAACTGCTGTTTGTTAAGGCCATCACATTTGTGGTATATTCTTGCCAGAGTGGCACTGGGTAACCAAAACAATCATATAGTGCAAAGTTTTTAAATGATCTCTTCCAGATGCTGATAAATGAATAGCAAAATGGAAGGGGGAAAAAAAAAAAATAATAATTACCCAAAATCAACCAGGATGTTGTTGAAACCCAAATAGAACACAAACTGTAATTAAATAAAAACTGTATAAAACAAAAAACATAACCTTATGGAGAGGGAGGGAAGAAAAGAATGAACTGAGATAACTTTGGAAAACAGTATTTTGACTGGATACTATAAGGATACTGTGCTCTAGATAGTAAACTACTCAACTACTGAAATTATTTATTTACACAGATTGAAAAAAACAAGTAACTAAATTGTGGAAGATGAGAACCAAGTTTCTCAGTGTTATAAAAAAAAGTTACAAATAAGAAAATGCGAGAAGCTAAAATCAATCCTGTGGTTTTGAATTTAAATCCCTGGCTCTGTCTGAAGAGTGGGGCTAGAGAATGACACCCCCATAACAAAGTGCAGACCTAGTGCCCGTGTGTTGGTTTCTAAACACCATTCTTCAGTAAAAGGAACCAGGGGAACTTGTACAAATGATGGATTCCATGGCTGAAGAAAAGAATACAAAATGAGCCTGGAAAATCTTGTTATAACAGCAAATAAGGACATACTTGAGAAAAGACGAAGTGTGTTGACAGGACACAGAATCCAATTTGAAGGAACTTCCAATAGTGAATGTTGAAGCAACGAGAGCATCAAAATAAATAATGATTGTATTGGATTAAATCCATAAAATGAAATAAATATCAAAGTCTATATTAATATAAACAAACAATGAAATAAACAGATAAGCAGCAATCAATAGCTCACTATTGTCGAGGTCATTACATTCATAGCGATCCCTCCTTGGGTTTCCGAGGCAGTATCTCTATGGAAGTAGATTGCCCAATCTTCTTTCTGGGGAGTGACTGGTGGGTTTGAACTGTCTGGCTTCTGGTTAACAGTCAAATGTCTTAGGTACTAAATACATAGATAGATATGTGATATATAGATAAGGAAATGAAGGAAGGCAGAAAGGAAGTTGTTACATTGCGAATGTCTTGTTTTATATTTTTTCTCCACAATAAAAATTTTTTAAAAAGTCAGCAAGGAGGGAAGGAGAAGGAAGGAAGGAAGGATTATTCCTTACAAAAGAATTCCAATTAATAAATGTACAAGGAATGAGGGAAATCCAACTTCACCATCAGGCAAATACCATTAACTGCTGCACTCAAAATCCTCTGAGGGCTCAATGGGCAAAAGTATGAGGAGATACAAAATATTTCCATAGTTTCAAAGTACCTCTTCTAAGTTATTTATTAAATACAGTGGGAAAAATAAGCAAATTTATAGTGAATAAACCATGAAGACAACTCCTCAAACAAGTGATCAAGGTTAATATAACCTCTGTTTTGATGAACTAAGAAGAACACAGACCACTTCTGTGACACTCTTGCCAAAAATTCATAATGCCAATCTGATAGTGAGAAAACATTGAACAATCTCAAATTAAGAGAAGTTCTACAAAACCATTGATGGTATTATACTGAAATGTCAAGTGAGGAAAAACAAGAAAAGACAGAACTGTCAGGCATCAGAAGTGATTAAGAGATAAAACCACCAAATGCAATTTGAGATCTTGTGTTGGATCTTGGAACAGAAAAAAATAGTAGTGGAAAACCTAGTAATATTCTAACTAAATATGTGGTTTATTTAATAATATTGTGCTCATGTTAAGTTCATGATTTGAAAATTTCCTACCATGAATGTATAAAATACTAACAACAAAGTGGTGACAGATATATGGGCACTTTCCTACTATTTTTGTAATTTTTCTGTATATCAGAAATAGTTTTTAAATCAAAAGTATAAAACACTATAGAGACAAGAAAAAGTCTTGTTTCAGTAATCACTGGGCATGCCTGGTGCCTGAAAAGATGTACAAGAAATCTACTTTGCTAATTGTTCTGTATGTTGATGGAGGTGTTGGTAACAAGAATGTTTTAATTTCTTAAACATTCATTGAGCTTTACTCTTATGATTTGTTTTCTTTATGCATTATTTAAAAAAAAAAAAAAGCTCACTGCCCTCAAGTTGATTCAACTTCTTGTGATAACGACCCCTCCTTGTGTTTCCGAGGTAGTATCCCTATGGAAATAGATTGCCCAATCTTCCTCTTGAGGAGTGGCTGGTGGGTTTGAACTACCAGACTTCTGGTTACCAGTCCAATGTCTTATATTTTAATTAAAAATTAATGGAAAAACTGAAATATTTACTGAAATGTAAAGCATATAAAGAAAATATTAATTATAAAAATTAATGTAAATAAATATTAATAATAAATATTCTTAGTGTGGGTGTAAGGATATTATGAGTATTATTATCTTCATTTATTTTTATTTTAAATTACAAGACAATTTTAATTGATTCAGACAGTGGTAATGATTAGTAGGCATTTGGTTGCCCTAACCCATGAATGAAAATTTAATTTAATTATACCCACATATACCTACCTATCTGTTAGTGACATATTTACTAAGACCAGTCAAATTACATTCTGTGAATAGAAAATGACAAAGTCTGCATTGACAACATCTAAGTTACCTAAACCATGTCCTTCTCACTAGATCATGATTTTCTTCTCCACCATGTGTGTGACTTTATTATTATTTTTTAACTACCCATTAATCTCTACACTATATGCAACTAAAATTACTTATTTGTATTAAAATTATTCCCTAGCGGTAATTTGTGTTAAAGTATATATTGAAATACACACACATACACACACACACACATATGTACAATATAACATGAAACAAATATGCATAAACAGTATCTAGTAGTAAAGCCAATAGAAATTTTAGTAATATTCTGTAAATAAATAAATATTTTAAACTAATGGAAAAAGGCAAATATTTCCCAATTTAAAATAATTATAAATTTTTAAATTATATTGTTAGAACAGATAAAAATTTTATACTCAATATAAAAAGAATTTTGTAAATATTATCAAATTACAATACTAATAAAAAATGTGTACTATATGGATGACAAAGACTATTTTAAAAATTATTTGCACAAAAATTTGGTTACATTTGTCAAATTTAAATATTCAGATTTAATGATGAGATTTAAACTTGTGTTTGCATATTTAACTCACATTCCAGGTATAAAGCTAATGGGCAGATCAAAAGGCATCGAGAAGATTCCAATCTGATAAGAGATGGATAAAAGGGAAACATTCAGCATCAAGGCACATTTCTCTTGGGGGCTTCTGTGTTGGGAAAGATGAGAAAAATCCTTCAGTATACTTACTCCAAAGGCCTCTATTGACTGAACAAGAGTCAGTATTACCCTCAAATAAGAAGAGCTGTTAGATCATTCTACATTTTCCAGTGATCCTTCATGCTGTCTGTGGACAGAACATTCTTTATCTAAACTACTACTGAATGTGAGATGTGGAAAACAATAGGAAACGTTCTTAGGTAAATTCAAATTTTTGCAGCTGTAATTCCAGCTCTACCTCTAGGAAGTAGAAGATTTACTACCATAATGTGAAAATAGGTTTGCCATAATTATGTGAGTCATGCCATTAGTCACTAGAGCAATAACTCTAGGATTAATAAAGTATACAGAGCATATACTGATGCACATACCAATAAATATCTTTTTCATAGACTATTTACAAAGTAGGCAAGAGAGAGACACATGACATTTCCAGAAAGGAGGATAAGAATCATTTAGAGTAGGTAGTTTTAGGATTTCCCTAAAAGGATATTTCACAGCTACTTTTATTTAGGTGAGTTAGCTGTGCACATCTTAAATGAAAAGATAAACTGTAATGAAGTGATACCTAAAAGTTTTCAGGATTCGAGGAATTACATGAGTATATATATTTCACATCTTTCCTTATCTTGGGTCCCTTGCCAACAGCCTTTTCAGAGCCCATTTAAATTCTTTGTTTCTCAAGGTGTAGATCAGAGGATTAAGTGAGGGAGTCACTACAGTATAGAAGAGGGTGAGGAATTTACTTTGCTTCTGTGTGTTCTTGCTCTTAGGTTGTTCATAGACAAAAATTATAGTGCCAAAGAATGAAACCACTACAATTATGTGAGACCCACAGGTCCCAAAGGCTTTACTTCTACCTTCAGCTGATTTTATCCTTAGCACACTCCTCACAATGCAGCCATAGGAGACCAAAATAAGTCCTAGAGGTATAATCACATACAGCACACTAGCTACAGAGAGCTCATTTTCCAGGAAGGTTGTGTCCACACAGGCAATTTTAACAAGGGCAGGCTCCTCACACACAAAATCATCCAGCTTGTGATGGCTGCAGAGAGGCAATTGGAAAATAAGGATTGTCTGAATTGTGGACCCCACAAAACTATACTGATCCAAGCCATAGCTGCTAGTTTCTGAAGAAGCTTAAAGTTCATAATAATGCTATAGTGGAGAGGTCGACATATGGCATTGAATCTGTCATAGGCCATGACAGCAAGAAGGATGCACTCTGTGGAGCCCAGCCTCAAAGCAATGAATAGCTGGATCATACAACCAGTGTAGCTAATGGTCTTCTCAGGGCCCTTGAGATTCCAAAGCATCTGAGGAACAATACTGGTTGTGAAACAGAGGTCCAGGAAGGAGAGATTTGAGAGGAAGAAGTACATGGGTGTGTGGAGTTTGGGATTCAAATAAGAGACCAGTATGATGGCTGTATTCCCCATCAATGTCAGAATGTATATGACAGAAATGACCAGAAGGAGAACTATCTCCAGCTGGGGCTGGTCAGAAAAGCCAAGTAAAATAAAATATGCTGGATTGCTACCATTTCTCTCTTTCATGGCTTCTTAATTGTGAATTGTCTATCTTGGTCATTTCTATTTTTTTCCTGTGGGAAGAAAGTAGGATAACATAATCAATGGGAAAATAAGGAACCTTGATTAAAATTTAAGCCTTTGGAGATTGTAAATATACAGAAAAATAACAGATAAAATAATGCAAAAATATGACTGATTTGTTTTATAGAGACACAAGTGCATAAAGCCATGAAAATATCACATGCATTGAAAAAGTATAAATATAGAATGAACATTAGATTCATACTCTAAAGCTGAATTGAGTTATAAACCAAACTATGTGAAGAGGAAATAGACCAACAACGTGCAAACAAAGTGAAAATGAAATTATTACTGTGAATATTGAAGCCTAACAGACAGGAACAACAACAACAACAACAAAAAAAAAACACAGCCATCGAGTCAATTCCAACCATAGCAACCATCAATGGGTTTCCAATGTGGTAAATCTTGCAGAAGTATTGACTATCTTTCTTCCACAGAGTGGCTGGTGGGTTTGAATTGTCAAACTTCTGTTAGCAGTCAAATGCTTTAGGCACTGTGCCACCAGATTTCCTTTTAAGAGACAATAGATATGCTAAAAATAATCAAAGCTCTATGAAATTGGATTATAAGATTTATTCTGAATATTTACTCTATATGGTTATAGCGAGACCACTTTGGTTCCAAAAAAAAGCTCAAAGAAGCTAGATACGAGCTTATAAGTTTGTATAAGTTCTCTTATAAGGAGAAACATAAAAGATCAACCATCATCTAAAGTTAATGTAGTTAATTGAACCCTGCCCCTCCCTCCTTAAACGAGACAAAGTGATACCAGGTCAACTTGATGAGTTGAAACCAATCGAATGAACAGAGTATGAGAGAGGTTATATACAGCTATAGATGCAGAGAAAGGATATTTAGAAATATTTCAATGGAAACAGTTAGATATGACTATCATTCATATTTATTGCTTTCCTATGAAGCAAACATCTACTGAAGGCAGAACTGGTAATAAGGTTAAGAGAAACCGCTGCTACTTGGTTGTGGCTGATTACAAATGCTGCTCTCTGGAAGTGTCAAATTCACAGTCTCCACTTAGAAAGTTATCTCCCTCACTGCTTTCCCCACCCTTCATGGCATCCAGTGTTTTAGGATGCTTTTATTACAAAAGTACATAAATATACTCACCTAATACAATCTTTTATAATGTAAATTATAGGATTTGAAAATGTAGTTGGAAATACTAATTTGAAAAATTTAATAAACATGTTGTTGTTATTAGATGCTGTTGAGTTACTTTCACCTTATAGCAACCTCATGGACAACAAAATGAAACACTGTCTCACCCTATGCCATCCTTACAACTGTTGCTGTTACAACCACTGTGTCAATGCATCTTGCTGAGGGTTTTCTTCTTTTTTGCTGACTATCTACTTTGCCAAGCATGATGTCTTTCTCCAGGGATTGGTTGTTCTTCATATAAAAAATGTAACTTTGGAAATCTGTATTCCTGGACAGTCAATTTTGAGGTGCTATAAATGACCAGAGGAGGCTGATTACTTGTGGGAACCAAATCTAAACAATCTCTTTAGAAAAAAATAAATTCATAATAGCTGTTCCCTCATATATCCTAACTAGAAAGCATCAAACAAAAACTTAAGCCTCATATCCACCAGTTATTGCACAGTCCAGTTTAAATAGATCATATAGCACATTTTCTTTGAAATCCAAGGTAATGATCAATTTTTCCAAGATTAAACTGTATGTGTTCTGAGTGGAGAATAATCTTGTGTCCAGAATTATATCAACTGAAGGAAACACTCAAGTGACCACATTATTTACCATTTGTTTAACAGGGCAAGTAAACATGTTTAATGCTATACTGCACTGGTATTGACATTTACCTTAAAGTCCATCTATTATCCAGTAAAAGGAGAAAGAATTATGCTGTTAAAGGATTAGATTTCTGCTGAGAAAAAGACAATGGGCAAATGGCATCATTTTGCATTGTATTACTGGGCTTGTATTGTCACGATTCTTTGTCCATTAATTTATGTGTTCAAGAAGAACAAGTGTTTTCCAAGCAGAATCCACTCTTCCTTTCCTTTCACCCTCCTGTTAATCTAGATGAGGATAAGGTGATTTATGTCTGTAAAGAGAAGGTAGTCAATTTTCCATGACGATGACTATAGTAAATATTGAATTATACAAGAAAAGAAGCTCTGTTCAATAAAAAAGGGAACCAGCTCTGGATTTCCACAAATATTGAAACAATATTTCCTTTATTTTTTTTAATAACATGAAAAAGGAAGGCTACCTTCCAGAAAGAATGACAGTCCAGCTGTAGGAGATATTGGTGGTGTTGAGGAAGATGCAATGTGGTCACAGTTCCAGGACCAGAAATGAAGGAATCTGGTGTGGATAATACGCTAGCCACTCTCTCCCGCAATCTCTTTATTGAAACTGTCTTTAGTGTTTATTTACTCAACACATGTCTCTGGAGCTCTTCTTCCCAAACAATTTCCCATTGTTATGTTGGAGAGGAAGACAGGTCTCTAGAGAGAGAACCACAGAGGCTTGAGCTTCTGTTTCTACTGGAAGACAATCTTAGATCATTTTCTAAAAAGACATATGCAGGACCATGCACACATGTATATTTTGCTACAAATGGGTCCAGATTCTCTAAAACAGGATTACTGTCACTTCTTAAAGAAACAGCAATGATTTCTTCATATTCTTTAAAATAGATGGTGTGTACAATGACCATTTGGAATGCAGGAAGGCCATACTAGAAATTTTATGTATATTTATTTTGAAGCTCTTGTAACTTCTCTTTCAGTTTCTTTGTATTCTACAAAGGATATAAATATAAGTATAGAGTAATACATGCATATAATTCAAATGTTACAAATGAGTATATTGGGGATGCAGGTGTAAAAAACATTTTCTAATAGGATACATGGTAGTAAATATGTAGAAATAATTGTTGCATAATATTTTTCAGACTCCACCTTCTAGAACCTATTTTCCAAATATAGTGCCAAAATAAGGTAAAGAATTGGCCAAATGTACTGGTTCTGAGTTTGTTCTCAGATCACTCATTTTCCTTTCCCAACTTTGCTCTATATTATGGGAGGACTGACCCCTGAAGGCTGCTTTTCCTAGACTCTCATATCCATCAGCTCTTAAATGGAGATATAACAAGAGACTAGAAGGAAAGAGAATGGGGAGTCCGGGCTATTTCTGTCTCCCTCTATGCTGTGAGAGACTCCTTTAGCAGTGGTTGCAACTCTTCTTATCCTCCAGCTCTAGTGATTGACCAACAATGGTCCTGGCTTTCCACAGGTTACCCTAGTCTCTTTATTCCTTTTGCATCTCCAGTCCAAGAGTCGTTGTAGGTCATTGTTGTTCCTAATCTCAGGGTTAATTTACATTCAACTGTTTGGCTTCTCAGTTTATTGGTGTAACCAATCCATGCATTTTCTCCCTCTTACTGCAAATAATTTAGGACCCAAAGTAATTTGTAGTTGACTCTTTTTGAAAGATTTCAATCCTCATGTTCTGATAATGACATCTATTTTCTATTACATATTTTCACAGAAGACAAAGTCTTAATCCAAAGTAATTAATTTCTTAGTTGGACTTAGAAAGCATTAAGGTAACTGTTATTATGTTTTTACCAGCTTCTCCAGTCTATGATAGATCAAACACACAGTCATGATACATTGATGATTGCTACTGATGGGAATGCAAAAGGTAGAAACAAAGCAGAAGGATTGGTAGCTGGAAAATATGTCCTAGGTGATAGAAACAATGCCAGAGATCTTGTGATAGAATTTTGTAAAACTAATAATATATTCATTGGAAATGACTTTTTTTTTTTTTTTTTTTAAACAACGTAAACAGTGACTATGCACATGAACCTTGCCAGATGCAATGTACAGGACTCAAATCAACTATATGTCTTAAAAGAGATGATGAAGTAACTCAATATCATTAGTCAGTACAAAACCAGGGGACAATTGCAGAACAAACCATATTCTAGTCCATGTGATAATAATAATATCATCATCATCATCATCGTAAGTAATAATAATAATAATAATAACAAGTTACTATTATTATTAATAAAACAAATAAACATAATAAATAATAATAATAAAACAAATCCATGAGAGCCAAAGTACAACCTTGAGTATGTCTCACCTGAATTTACAGACCTTCTCAAAAACTGTTTTGAGGCATTGAACCCTATTGATTTTAAACCAGACAAGTTGTGGGATGACATCAAAGACATCTCCATATAGAAAGCAAATGGTCACTAAAAGGACAGGAAAGAAAGATAAGACCAGAATCGATGTCAAAACACTCTGAAATTTACCCTTGAATGTAGAGTAGCGAAACTAAATGGAAGAAACGATGAAACAAAGAGTTGAACAGAAGGTTTCAATGAGTGGCTCAAGAAGACAAAGTGAAGTGTTGTAATGAAATGTGCAATGATCTGGAGTTGGAAAACCAAAAGGTTAAGGACATGTTCAGAATTTCTCAAGCTGAAAGAATGGAAGAAAAAATCCAAGCCTTGAAGTTCCAATATTGAATGATTTTCTTGACAAAATGTTGAGCAATGCAGGAATTGTCAAAACAACATGGAAGGAATACAGTCACTCTATGCAAAATGCTGATGTTCAATCATTTCAGGCAAGTAGCATATGATCAAGAACCTATGGTGCTGACAGAAGAAATCCAAGCTGCAATGTAGAAACTGACAAAAAACAAGATTTCAGGAAATTACAGAATACCAAATGAGATGTTTCAACAAATGAATGCATGCTGGAAGTGCTGGCTTGTTTATGGAAAGAAATCTAAAAAAAACTACCTGGTGGTGTAGTGCCTAAGATATTTGACTGTTAACCAGAAAGCTGATGGTTCATACCCACCAGCCACTTCTCCAAAGGAAGGTTTAGCAATGTGCTTCCCTGGAGATACTGCCTCAGAAACCCAAGCAGGAGTCATTATGAGTCAGAATCAACTCAATGGCAATAAGTCTGGTTTTGGTTTACCTGGCCAGGCATCTGGCAGAGATCTTTATTTGTGTCCATTCCAAACAAAGATGATTCAACAGAATGGAAAAATTATTGAATAAGACATTAATATCAACGCAAGTAAAATTTTGCTAAAGATAATTTCAAAACAATTGCAATAGGATGTTGACAGAGAACTGTCAGAAATTCAACCAGGATTTAAAGGGGGTGTGAAACAAGGGGATACATTGATGATATAAGACATATAATGGCTGAAAACAGAGAATACCACAAAGATGTTTACCTGTGTTTTGTTAACTAGGTAAAAACATTTGACTCTATGAATCATAACAAATTATGGATAACAGTGTGAAGAACGGGAATTCCAGAACATTTAACGGTGTTCATGAGGAACATGAACATACACAAAGATGAAGTTGTTTGAAAAGAGCAAAGGGATAGTGCATGATTTAAAATCAAGAAAGTGTGTATCAGGATAGTACCCTTTCACCATACTTATTCAATCTGTATGTTGTTGTTGTTGTTATTTGCTGTCGTGTCGGCCCCGACTCATAGCGACCCCTCATTGGGTTTCTGAGGCAGTATCACTACGGAAGTAGGATTGCCCAACCTTCCTTCCGAAGAGTGGCTGGTGGGTTTGAACCTCCAGCCTTCTGGTTAGCAGTCAAGTGCCTTAGGCACTATGCTACCAGAGCTCCCAATCTGTATGCTGACCAAATAATCTGAGGAGCTAAACTATATGAAGGTGAGCACAAAATCAGAACTTGAGAAAGACTCATTAAGAAATTGTGATATGTAGATGACACAACCTTGCTTGCTGAAAGCAAAAAGGACTTAAAGCATTTACTGATGAAGATCAAAGACAACAGCCTTGACTTCTAGTAAGATGGCAGAATAGGCAGACAAGCTATATAGATCCTCTTCAACAAAGAAAAGAGAAACCAATTGACACAGATACAGAAGATAATCCTGGGGCCCTGAGCTTTGAAAGGAAAGATACAGAAGTGGATTAAACACCAACAAGTAGAAGAACCTGAATGAAAACAGGAAATAAGAAGACAAATGAAATTGCAGAGTGTGAGCTTTCCTGATGGCAGGGACAGTTTGAATATTTCCAAATGGTGTTAGGACCTAAGAATTAACCTAAAAATTGACCCTGTTCACCAAGGGCTGCATAGATCACTGGACTAATGGCTGATGATTAAAAAGGGAAACAGCAAAGAAGGAGAGAAACTGAGCTGTGGACTTTCAGCTGTAGGGAGGACTCAGCCATTATGAATATTTACAAGTAGTGACCATTTTGGATATTTAAAGCTGCAGAATTCTTGTTCAGATTCCAGGGACCTAATAATAGGCTTGGCTTGCCAAGGATAGCACAGATATACCGGAGGCTGGCACCTGGAAAGGTGTAATATTACCCTTGTTAAACTCACACCCCAAACCCTCTTGATGAATGAAGGTACAGCTGTCCCTCACCCCCACCTATCTTCTGGGCTGGCAGGAATTCCAACCCAGTCTGTGTGCTCTGATAGAGCTTGGTTGCCCTGTCCCACCCCCATCAGGTATGTTTCCTGTTTTTGAATTATTCTTTTTTCTTCTTTCTTTTCCCCTTCCCAGGTTCTGCTTTTCTACTTTTTTTCCTCTTCCCTTTTCATGGTTCCCATTTTTTCTTTCTTGTGATTCTTCCCATCCCTTGTTTTTATTTATGCAATTTTCCCATTGTTTTTCCTCATTATTTTCTTACTCTAGCTCTTTTCCCTTATTCCTCCTGCCCTAATATTTATTTTTATTTTCTCTTTATATTTCTTGTCTTTTAAAAATATTCTTTTAACTATTTTACCTCATTTATTTCCTTTTTATTTTTTCAAATTTCTCTTTTTGGTGATTGTCTTGTGTATTTATGTGGTGTACTTTTTGGCCTAGTTTTTACTTTTTTTGTATTTTTTTGATTGCTGTTTTGTCTAATTGAGAGGCAGGCAGTAATCCTGCTCATATGACAGAACCATACCCTTAACTCCTGCAGCCCCACCTATGGAGTAAGGGACACCACTTGTTTCTGCACCAACTAGCCAATAATACATGATAGTCAATACAAGCCTGACTCACCCTTAACTACTCTTTCTAAACAGCTAACAGAGATCTGTGCACCAACTCATTCTCTATCACAGTCACTAGGAGACAGGTGGTGAGTGCATAAATGCTGCCAACTAGTAAATATCAGAGCACAGTACCCTGCTTACTCAGATACATCCAAACAGAACAAAGAAAATGAAGATCTTAGGTGAATCACTCCAACATACAATCACCAATTAAATATAAATATAGATATAGATATAGATATAGATATATAACAACATCAAAAGGTCTCAGAGACAAAAGAACATCACAGTCCACAAAAGAAGCAAGATAAAGCAGTAGAAACAAGGCAACAGGATACAGACACAGAACACATCCCTAAAGAAGAAGGAGCATTGGAACCCCCTGATAAGGAATTCAAAAGAATTATATTTAGGTACATTCAATGGATTGAGAAATAGATCAAGGAAAACATTGTCAAAATTAAGGAAAACACAGGGGGAAAAAAAAAAAAAAACCTAGAACAATTTCGGAAGATGATGCAAGATCAAAATGACAAAATAAATGAAAAATTATAAAACCCTAAAGGAAAAAATTTTCCAACCAAGCATTATATACCCAGCAAAATTCTCCGTCAAGTATGATAGTGAAATTAGGAGATTTCCAGATAAGCAAAAATCAAGGGAATTTATTAAAACCAGAACAACATAACAAGGCATGCTAGAGGATGTCCTTTGGACAGAGAACCAACAACAGTAAACAACAACTGACCATTAATATACATGGTGACATAACCCAGGAATCATCCTAGTTATGGAAGTATCCAAAGTAAAATAAGATTATAAGATTGTAAGAATGGAACCAGAGACATCAATTGGTAGATGAGGACAACTACAAATCAAAGAGAGGGAATAAACTGTAGTTATAGAACTTTTAAATAGTGAGGAAGTCAAGAAAGTTGCAAGATAGAATGGACTGTTATAAACTCAGGGAGAAAATTATAAATCATAAGGTAACCTCTAAGAAGAATGAGAAACCTTCACATCATAATCAAAAGAGGACAAGCACAAATATTTAGCAAATACTAAAGCAATAGCAGCAAAGGAAATGATAATATGATTCATAAACAAAATGAGCTCAGCACAACATTACATGGAACAAAGAAATCAGCAATACCACAAAAAACACATAACAAAATGACAGCAATAAATTTATACTTGTCGATAATTACACTGAATGTAAATGGATTAAGGGCACAACTCAAGAGATAGAGAGTTGCAGACTGGATAAGAAAACATAATCCATCAATAGGCTGTCTACAAGAGACACACCTTAGTGACAAAGACAAAAATAGATTAAAAATCAAAGGTTGGAAAAAGATATATCAAGCAAATGACAATCAAAAAACAGCAGAAATGGCAATATTAATTTTAGGTAAAATTAACTTTAAGACAAAAATCACCAGAAGAGACAAGGAATGACATTATGTAATTAAATGACAAAGAGGATATAACCATAATAAATATCTCTACACCCAAAGAAAGAGTCTTAAAATACATAATACAAAACACATAAATTAGACTTCAACAGAATTGAAAAGACAAATAGATGACTCTAGAGTCATAGTAGGAGAATTTAACACACCACTATCAATCACAGGTAGAACAACTGGAAAGAAACTCAACAAAGACACAGAGAAACTAAACAATACAATCCACCAACTTAATCTTATAGACATCTATAGAGCACTTCACCCAACATCAGCACAATATACATTCTTTTCCAGCACACATGGAACATTCTCCAGTGTTGATCATAAGTTAGGCTACAAAGTAAGTCTTAATAAATTAAAAAAAAAAAATGAAGCACTGCAAAGTATCTTCTTAAATCACGATGCTATCAAATTAGAAATCAACAATAAGAAGATCAACAGAAAAAGAGCAAGCACATGGAAATTGGGTAACACCCTCCTTAAAAAAGACTGGGTAATAGAAGAAATTAAAAATGAAATTTAAAAATTCCTTGAATCAAATGAGAATGAAAACACAATACTAAAATCTTTGGGACACAGCAAAAGCAGTGATCAGAGGCCAATTCATAGCAATAAATACACACATCAAACAAGAACAAGACCCTAGATTAACACCTTAACATCTCCAACACTTAGAAAAAGAGCAATAAAAATATCCTACAGTCACCAGAAGAAAAGAAATAACAAAGATTAGAGCAGAAATAAATGAAACAGAACAGGAAAGATAGTAGAAATAGAAAAAATCAACAACACTGTATGTTGGGTTTTTGAAATGATTTAAAAAATTGACATACCACTGGCAATTTTACAAAGGAAAAGAGGGCTAGAATACAAATAACATGATAAGAAACGAATTGGGCATGGTCACTATAAAATCAACTGAAATAAAAAGGATACTATGAAGAACTGTACTCCAACAATTTGAAAATCCAGAAGAAATGGACAGATTTCTAGAAATATAATACTTACCTAAATGTACACAGACTGAGGTGAAAAATTTGAACAGACCAATGACAAAAGAAAAATTGGAAATGTCATAAAAAAATTACCAAAAAAAAAAAAAAGAAGAAAAAGAAAAAATTTGTCTCAGATTGTTTAACTGGAAATGTCCACCAAACATTCAGAGAGGAATCGACAAAAATCCTACTCAAATATTCCAGAAAATAGAAAAGGAGGGAATCATCCCAAATTAATTTTATGAAACAAGCATAACCTTGATAACAAAACCAGGCAAAGACATCACTAAAAAGGAAAACTACAGACCAATATCCCTCATGACTACACATGAAAAAATCTTCAACAATATCAATATATCAAAATAATAATAATAATACATTATGACCAAGTAAGGTTATATCAATATATCAAATAATAATAATAATACATTATGACCAAGTAAGGTTCATGCCAGGTATGCAAGCGTGGTTCAACATTAGAAAAACAATAAATATAATCCATCACATAAATAAAATAAGGGAACCATATAATCATATCAATCTATGTAGAAAAGGCATTTGATAAAATCCAACACCCATTCCTGATCAAAACACTCAGAAAAATAGGAGTAAAAGGGAAATTCCTCAACATAATAAGGAGAATATATGCAAAAACATCAGCCAACTATATTCTAAATGGAGAGATACTGAAACCATTCCCCATGTGAACAGGAACCAGACAAGGATACCCTCTATCACTACTTCTATTCAACATTGTATTGGAAGTCCTAGCCAGGGCAATAAGGCAAGAAAGAGAAATCAAGGACATCCAAATAGGGAAGAAGAAAGTAGAACTATCCCTATTTTCAGATGATGATGATATGATCTTATACATAGAAAACCCAAGAGAATCAGCAAAAAAAAAAAAAAAGCAACATCAACAACAAAAAAAACCTACTGTAAGTAATTGAGGGATTTAGCATAGAGCCAGGACACAAGATCCACATACATACCAAAATCAGTAGAATTCCTCTACACCAGGAAAGAGATTTCTGAAAAGGAAATAAGAAAACCAATACCATTTTGAATATCTGCTAAAAAAATAAAATACTTGGGAATAAATCTTACCAGGGACACAAAATATCTGTACAAAGAAAACTACAAAACACTACTTCAAAAAACCGTAAGAGACCTAAATAAATGGAAGAACATACCATGCTCATGGATAGGAAGATTAAACATCCTGAATATGTCAATAGTACCCAAAATGATCTATACATTCAATGCAATCTCAATCCAGATCCCACCAACATGCTGTAAGGATATGGAAAAAAATATTGCTAATTTTATATGGAAAGGAAAGAGTAGGAAGTCTCACTCTCCCAGGTTTCAAAACCTACTATATAGCCACAGTAGTCAAAACAGCTTGATATTGGTACAACAACAGACACATAGAACAGTGGAATAAAATTGAGAACCAGAAATGGATATGTTGACCTATGGCCAGCTGATTTTTGACAAAGGGCAGAAATACACTAAATGGGGAAGACATTGTCTCTTTAACAAATGGTGCTGGAAAAATAGATATCTCTTTGCAGAAAAATGAAACAAAATCCATACCTCACACCACATACAAGAACTAACTTCAGATGGATCAAAGATTTAAATTTGAAGCCTAAAGTATAATGTTCCTCAGTGGAAAAATAGGGGCAAATTTAGGAGCCCTAATTGATGGCATAAATAGACTGCCAAGCATAACCCAAAATACACAAACAGTAGAAGATAAACTAGATCAGTGGGATCTTCTAAAAAGTAAATTTTTATGTGCTTCCAAAGACTTCTCCAAAAGAGTAATAAGAGAACCTACAGATGGGAAATAATATTTGGCAACGATGTATCTGACAAGGGACTTACCTCCAGAATTTATAGAAAACTCCAACACCTCAACAACAAAAATATTAACAATTAAATGAAAAAATGGGCAGAAGACATAAATAGACACTTCACCAAAGAGGATATTCAAGTGGCAAAAAAAACACATGAAGAAATGTTCACAATCATTAGGCATTAGAGAGATGCAAATCAAAACAACAAGGAGACACCATCTCACCCCAGCATTAATAGCAAAGTTCAACAAAACAGAAAATAAGAAATGCTGGCCAGGATGAGGAGAAATTGGAATTCTCATACACTGCTTCTCGAACTGTAAAAATGATACAACCACTGTGGTAAGCAGTCTGGTGATTCCTTAAAAAGTTGGAAGTGCAAATTCCATTTGATCCACCAATGCCATTACAAGTTATATGTCTTAAAGGAGTGAGAACCAGGATAAGAACAGATATGTGAACACCCAGATTCATTATAGCACTATTTACAATAGAAAAAGATGGAGACAACCTATGTACCCATCAACAGAAGTATGGATAACCCAACTATGGTACATATGCATAGCAAAGTACTATGCAACACTAAACCCCCAGTCACTCCTCAGAAGGAAGGTTGGGCAATCTACTTCCATAGTGATACTGCCTCGGAAACCCAAGGTGGGGTCGCTATGAGTCAAGTCCTATTTGATGGCACATAATAACAACAATAACATGCAACACTAAATTGTATGTAGAATTTACAGCAAACCACATAACATGAATGAACTTGTCAGACATTATGCTAAGAGAAATAAGTCAATCACAGAAGGACAAATATTATATTAGTTTATTATTGTAAAAATGGAATCTCTGGTGGCTTAGTGCCCAAGGCATTTGACTACTAACCAGAAGGCTGGCAGTTCAAACCCACCAGCCACTCATTGGAAGGAAAGTTAGGCAATCTATTTCTGTAGTGATACTGCCTCAGAGACACAAGGAGGGGTCTCTATGAGTCGGATCTGACTTGATGGCAGTGAGTTTCATTGTAAAAAAAGTCAAGGAAAGGTTTATATATGGAAGAAAATTTCATTTATTGGTTACCAGAGGTGGGAGGGGAGGGAACGAAAACAAATGGGGGGAAAAAAAAAGACAACACCCTTCACTATGGGTGATACCACAACATAAAGGAAATGAAAATCTTCACAACTGAGCCAATAAGTAACATCATAATAGATGGAGAAAATATTGAAGTTGTCAAGGATTTAATTTTCTTGGAGTCACAATCAATGTCCATAAAATCAGCAATGAGGAAATCAGATGATCTATTACATTGGGCAAATCTGCTGCAAAAGACTTTAAACTCTCCTAAAGCAAAGATATAATTTTGAGGACAAATATAAGTCTGATGGCAGGAAACAAAAGCAAAATAATTGAAGGGTATTACAAGTTTTTGTAGAAAATAATTCTGAAAAAAGTCTAATTGACCAAAAAGCTTGTTGTTGTTAGGTGCCAGTGAGTTGGCTCTGACTCATAGCGACCCTATGTGCATCAGAATGAAACACTGCCCGGTCCTGTACCATGCTCACAAAACTGCTATCCTTGATCCCACCATGGCAGTCACTGTGTCAGTCCATCTTGTTGAGGGTCTTCCCCATTTTTCTGACCCTCTTCTTTACCAAGCATGATACCCTTGTCCAGGGAATAGCACCTTCTGACAACATAGCCAAATTAGATGAGACAAATTCTGGCCATTCTCACTTCTAAGGAGCATTCAGGTTGCACTACCTCCAGGACAGATTCATTTATTCTTCTGGCAGTCCATTGTATTTTCAGTATTCTTCACCAATACCACAATACAAAGGCATCAACTCTTCTTAGGTCTTCCTTATTCATTGTCTGGCTTTCACATGGATATAAGGCAATTTTAAATACCATGGTCTGGGTCAGGTGCACTTTGGTCTCCAAAGTGACATCTTTGTTCCTTAGCACTTTAAAGAAGTCTTTTGCAGCACATCTGACTAGTGCAATAGTCTGGTATCTTGACTGCTGCTTCCACTATGTTGATTGTGTAACGAAATAAAATGAAATCCCTGCTTTCCCTTTACGGGTTTGAGAAATACGGCCACAAAGTCCTCCCTACTTTGCCTTCCTTTAAGCGCCTTTCCCTTTAAATGGGAGTAGGGGTTGTGGACTCATGTAGCTCAGGGTAGACCCTATAGTGCTGGATAATCTTTAGGAAGGAGACTGCTGATGGGCTGGTAGGCTCGAACTGTTGATCTTTCAGTTGAAAGCCCAGTAACATTGCACCACCAAGGCTCCTTAATTACAAAGAAACTTCTTATAAAAGTGTGGAAATGTTAATTTAAAGAAAAAATAGGGTTCCGGCAAGATGGCGGACTAGGCAGAAGGATTGCACAGACCCTCTTCAACAAAGAAAAGGGAAACCAATTAACACAGACACAGAAGATA
>NW_006922956.1:10201-20644 GCF_000298275.1 Orycteropus afer afer | reverse complement strand
TGACAACTTCAAACTTTTTTCCACTTATCGTGATGTTGCCTATTGGTCCACTTGTGAAGATTTTGTTTTCTTTACGTTAAAGTGTAATTCATACTGAGGATTGCAGTCTTTGATTTTCATCAGTAAGTGCTTCAAGCTGTCTTCATTTTCAGCAAACAAGGTTGTGTAATCTGCATATCTGAGGTTGCTAAGGATTCTTACTCCAATCCTGATGCCACATTCTTCATATAGTGCAGCTTCTCGGATTATTTGCTCAGCATACAGACTGAATACGTACGGTGAAAGGATACAACTCTGATGCACACCCTTCCTGATTTTAAACTGTGCTGTATCCCCTTCCTCTGTTCAAATGACAGCCTCTTGGACTATGTATAGAAAACAGATAATACATTACATTAGGCAAATCTGCTGAAAATAATTATTCAAAATTTTAAAAAGGAAAGATATCATTTGGGGACCAAGATGAATCTGATGACAAGTAAAAACAGCAAAACAATTGAAAGATATTACAAGTTCTCATAACACGAATAAAGCCCAACTGACCAGAAAGAAGAAATGTATAAATTACTTGTTACATGTTCTTAAAATTAGATATTTGTTGTGAGATACTATAAAATAGGTTCCAGCTCATAGTGATACAACATACAATAGAATGAAACAATTTCTGATCCTGTGCCATCCTCATAGTGGTTGCTATGTTTGAACAAATTGTTGTAGCCACTATGTGAATCATTTGATCAAAGATCTTCCTCCGTTTCTTGACTCTCTCTCTCTTTTACCAAGCAAGATGTCCTTCTCCAGGGACTTGTCCCTCTTGATAACATAACCAAAGCACAGAAGACTCCTCACTTAAGGAGCATTCTGGCTGCATTTCTTCCAAAACATACTTGTTCATATATTCAATATTTTTTGCCAACACCATAATTCAAAAGCATCTGTTATTCTTCTATCTTCCTTATTAATAGTCCAGTTTTCACACTTATACGAGGCAATTGAAAATACCATGGATTTGGTCAAATGGACCTTGGTTTTCAAAGTGTCATCTCTGCTCTTTAATATTTCAAATAGGTGTTTTGCAGCAGATTTCTCCAGTTCTATACATCATTTCTTGACTGTTGCTCGCACTGATGGTGGATTCAACTAAAATGACATCTTTGACAACTTCAATCTTTTCCTCATTCATCATATTATTGTTTATTGGTCCTGTTGTGAGGATTTTGTTTTCTTTATGTTGAGGTGTAATAAATAGTTAAAGCTATAGTCTTTCATCTTCATCAGTAAGGGCTTCAGTCCCCTTTTCTTTCAGCAAGCAAGGTTTATTAATGAGTCTTCCTCCAATTCATATAACATAGCTTCTCAGATTATTTGCTCAGCATATAGATTGAGTAAATATGGTGAATGGATACACACCTGATCCCCTTGTTCTGTTCAGACAACAGCTTCTTGGTTTATGTAACTATTCCTCAAGAACACAGTTAAGTGTTGTGGAATTCCCATTCTTCACAATGTTATCCATAATTTGCTACTATACACACAGTCAAGTGACTTTGTATATTCAATAAAGCACAGGTAAACATCTTTGTGGTATTCATTATTTTCAGTCATGATCCATTTGATATCAACAATGATATCCCTCATTCTATGTTCTCTTCTGAAACCTGCTTGAATTTCTGGCAGCTTCCTATTGATGGACTGCTGCAACAATTTTGGAATTATCTCCATGACAATTTTATTTGTGTGCAATATTAAAGACACTGTTTGATTATTTGTGCATTCTGTCAGATGACTTTTCTTTGGAATAGGCACAAATATGTATGCCTTCTGGTCAGTTGGCCTGGTAGCTTTCTTCCAAATTTCTTGGCCTACAGCAGTGAGCAGTTCCAGTGTTGCATCCATTTGTTGAAACATCTCAAGCGATATTTTGTAAATTGCTGGAGCCTTGTTTTTATGCCAATGCCTACAGTGCAGCTTAGAGTTCTTCCTCCAATACCATTGCTTCTTGATCATATGATATCTCTTGAAATGTTTGAATCGACCAATTCTTTTCAGTACAGTTACTTTATTTCTTACATCTTCTTTTGATACTTCCTGTGTTGCTAAATATTTTCCCACGGAATCCTTCAATATCAGAACTCAAGGCTTGAATTTTTTCTTCAGTTTTTACTTCAGCTTGAGAAATGCTGAGTATCTTTCCTGTTCTTTTCTAACTCCAGGTCTTTCCACATTTCATTATAATATTTTGTCTTCTCAAGATGCCTTTTGAAATTCTGTCTTCACCTCTTTTACTTCATCATTTTCTTCCATTTGCTTTAACTAGTTTAGGTTCAAGAACAAGTTTCAGAGTCTCTTCTGACATCCATTTTGTTCTTGTCTTTCCTTTCTTTTTTTTTAGTGACCTTTTGCTTTCTTCATGTATCATGTCTTAATGTCCTCCGACAACTCATCTAGTCTTCAGTCACTGATGCTCAATATGTCAAATTTTCCTTGAAATGGTCCCTAAAATCAAGTGTGTTATATTGTTCTTATGGTTAGGTGCCATTGAGTAGTCTCTGACTCATAGAGACCCTGTGTACAACAGAAGGAAACATTGCCTGAACAGTGCCATCTCTACAATTCTTGCTATACTTGAGCCCATTGTTGCAGCCACTGTGTCAATCCATCACATTGAGGGATGCCCCTTTTTCATTGACCCTCCATTTTACCAAGCATAATATCCTTCTTCAGGGAATGGTCTCTTCTGACAATTTGAGCAAAGTAGGTGAGATGAAGTCTGGCCATTCTCACATCCAAGGTGCATTCTGGCTGCACTTGTTCCAGAATAGATTTGTTAGTTCTTCTGGCAGTCAATGGTACTTTCAGTATTTTTCACCAACACCACAACTTACAAGCATCAACTGTTCTTTGGTCTTCTTTATTTATTTTCCAGTTTTCACATGTATTGAAAATACCATGACTTTGGTCAGGCATACCTGAGTCTTCAAAATGACATCTTTGCTCTTTAATATTTTAAAGAGGTTGTTTGCAACACCTTTGTCCAATGCAATGTATCATTTGATTTCTTGACTGCTGCTTCCATGGACATTGATTGTAGATTCAATTAAAATGAAATTTTAGATAACTTCAATATTTTCTACACGTATCATAATATTACTTATTGATCTAGTTGTGAGGATTTTTGTTTTCTTTATGTTGAGGTGTAATGCATAGTGATGGCTGTAGTTTTGATCTTCATCAGTAAGTGCTTCAAATCATCTTCATTGTCAGTAATCAAGATTGTGTCATCTGCATATCACAGGTTGTTGATATGTCCTTCTCTAAGGCTGATGCCACATTCTTCATATTGTTGAGCTTCTTGGATTATTTGCTCAGCATAGTTTGAATAAGTATGAAGAAAGGATACATCCCTGATGCACACTGTTCCTGGTTTTAAACCATGAACTATCCCCTTGTTCTGTGTGCACACCTTTATCTTGATCTATGTACAGATTCCTCAAGAGCACAATTAAATGTTCTGGAATTCCCAGTCTTCACAATGTTATCCGTAATTTGTTATAATCCACACTGTCAAATATCTTTTCATAGTCAATAAAAGTCACATAATTATCTTTCTGGTAATCTCTACTTTCAGCCAACATTTATCTCACATCCACAATGATATCCTTTGTTCTATGTCCTTCTCTGAATCTACCTTCAATTTCTGGTGGTTCTCTGTCAATGTACAGCTGCAATCATTTTGGAGTTATCTTCAGGAATTTTTTATTGTGTGTGATATTAATAGCATTGTTTGACAATCTCCACATTCTGTTGGATCACCTTTGTTTGGAATGGTCACAAATACGAATCTTTTCCAGTTGGTTGGCCAAATTCAATTTGTCTTCCAAATTCTTGGCATAGACAAGTACATCCTTTCAGCTTTGCATTTTTTGTTGAAACACCTCAGTTCGTAGTCAGTCAATTTCTGGAGCCTTGTTCTTTGCCAATGTCTTCAGTATAGCTTGGAATTCTTCTGTCAGTACCATCAGTTCTTGATCATATGTTACCTCCTGAAATGCTGGAATGTCAATCAATTCTTCTTGGTAGAGTGACTTGATGTATTCTTTCTGTCGGTTTTTTATGATTCCTGCATTGTTCAATTGTTCAATATTTTGCTGATAGAATCCTTCAGTAATCCAACTCGAGGCTTATTATTTTTTTTTCTTCAGCTTGCGAAATCCCAAGCATGTTCTTCCCCTTTAGTTTTTTTTTTATGTATTTTCTTCTCATTTCCTTTGTTGCTGTTGATTTAGAATTTACTGAGTCTACCATTTTCTCCCTGTTATTTTCATTATATGGTTTATTATTTTCTTTGTGATTATTCTTCAATTTATTTTTGTCTTCCTAAATTTAAAACTGTCTGTTCTGCCTGGATATCATCTTGGCTTCATATCCAACTAGAAGTTCTGAAACTCCATCATTCATTCCCTCATTTTGCTTTGTAACTGTCATTGTTTACAATTTGACATCCCTGGTGCCCTATTTTCAGCATTGTAGGTTTATTTTATTTTTGAAAATTCTTTCTCTGGTTTGGTTTCCAGGTGATTTTGTCAGGTGTCTTAATCTCAGGTTGTCTGACTTGATGGTTCTCAGTCCAAAGGACTCCCTTGAAGAATGTCTTGTAAAATAGGTCTAGTATTTACAAATTCTCTTAAGTTTGGTTTGTCTGTAAATGAACTAATTTCACTGTAGTACTTTAGGGACAAATTTGCTGGACATATAATTCTTCACTGACATTTTTGTTTTTCTTTTGTGGTTTTGTGTATGTCATCCCATTGTCTTTTTGCCTGCATGGTTTCTGTTGAGAAGTCAGAGCTTGTTCTTTTTAGTTCCCCCTTGTAGGTAGTATTTCATTTTTTCCCAAGCTGCCATTAGAATTATTCTTTATCTTTGGTTTTGGTGAATTTTATTATGAAATGTCTTCATGATTCTCTTTCGCATCTAACCTATTTGTGGCTTGTTGAGCTTTGTAAATAGATATTTTATCATCTTTCATGATATTAGGGAGGTTTTCTGCCAGCAAATCTTAAAAAATATTCTCTGTACTTTTTTTGTTCTTTTTGTACTGGAATTCCAATTATATGTAAGTTCTTTCTGTTGATGGTGTCCCACTTAATTCTTATGCTATCTTATTTTTTCTTTGTCCTTTTTTCTAGTTATTCCTCTAACATATTGCTGTCAAGGGATTTCTCCTCTATTTTGCTGATTTGGACTTCCATTGATTCAATTTTACTCCTTTGTCCTTCTCATGGGTTGTATATTTCTGAAATTTTAGTGTTAATCTTCTGGCTATCTAGTTGCTGCTTTTGTATTGTTTCTAATTGTCTATTTATTTTTTCATTTTGTTCTTGTACTGTTTTCATGAATTCTTCTATTGTTTGTGTGTTCTCTGTTTGAATTTATCTGTGTTTTCCTTATCTCTTGAAAGCTTCTATATAAAAGTCTTTTGAATTTCTTATCAGGCAGTTCTACAACCATTTGTTCCTCAGGGAAGTTTGTTATTTTTTTATTATGGTCATTTGTTTGAGCTATTTTGTCCAGTTTTGGTGTGATTTAAAGTTGTCTGTTTCCTGTGAGACATTATGGTGTTATTGTATTTGTTTCCTGATCTTATGTTAGTTTGCTTTGCCATGATAATTTTTATTTTGATATTCCAGATGAGTGCAAGTGCACTCTTCTGGTCTGTAGTTTGGCAGCAGTAGGGTACTTACCATGTGTGTCTTGGTGGTGCAGTAGCTCATGGCAGTGGGGTTGTCAGTCTCTATTACTGGCCACGTGGTATAGTGCAGCTGAGGGTGGCCTTAGGGGGTGTTGCCTGGTATCTGTGTTTGATCCAGTGGTGCAGGAGCAGATCATGGCACTTATGCATTGTGTGGTGTGGCAGGTGGTGGGTGTGATGAATGTGACTCACTGGTGGGGAGGCAACCTGCCACATGTGGGTAAAAAATGTAACAGAGGGAAATTTAAAAAAGAGGGACAAAGAGAGGAATAAAGGAAAGAAGGGGGGAAGCAATGTGGCAATGGACAGAAGTATGCAACTCAGCTGTGGAAGTAGTAGATGCACAGTGCCCAATCTGCATCAATGTATTCTGCTGATTGTGGGTGTGGCAGATGTGGCATATGCCCTTGGTTGCTAGTGCAGTGGTGTGACAGAGATCTTTAGGCACTTCGTTTGCAAAAGTGTGAGCCACCAATCATGGAGGGAGCTGGCAAGCAGTACGTGATTCACAAGAATGCACAGCCTCTTCTGATCACAGCTGCTGTGGTTGTACCGTGTACTTTCCATGGGAGGATGCTTCCAGCTGCTGCTGGAGCAGAGCAGCAGGGAGTTGCAGGGACAGGGTGGGCATGGGCCAGCTAGACCACCTGGCCAGGGACAGGTGATAAGGATTGTCATTTGATACTGATTGGAAAGGGGCTAAACAACTAGTCACCAGTAGGATGTGAAGTGGGAAGGGAAAGTTTTTACTTTTCCAGTCACCAGTCACTGACATGGTTGACAGTGCACTCCTGGCAAGTGTAGCAAGTTACCTGACTCTTGACTTGATTGAATGCAAGTGTGGGTGCAGACGCCAGCCTCTCCAGCCCCTACTGTACTGGCCCTCCCCTTTGCCCAGGTCCTTAACCCAAATGACCAGAGACCACTACTATCCCTATTTACTGGCTTCCTACCTTCTCTGTGGTCACTTGAGTCTCGAGTACTCACCTACTTCCTTTAACTTTCCTTCCTCAGATCTAGCTTGTATTCTGCTCACTTTGATTTTGTCTACACTTTGTGTCTGTTTTATCAGGAATTCTGTGAAGTTGTCTTTCTGTGCTCCTCACCCACGAAGGCTGCATGCAATTTGCAAAAATGGCCATGTTGTTCCAGACTGGCTGGCCATGCACCTCCACTCTGTTCACTTCTTTCATTAAATTTCTTCTTCCAACAGGTGTTTGATCTAATTCTTTATCTTTTAATTTTCTGCTCAGGTTTCTAGAATTGTCATCTATATCTGTTACACTTGGTACCATGGGTCTTGCTGTAGAGGGACTGAATGTAAGCTACTTTCTTGTGCTGTCTCCAATATTCATACCTTCTTTTTATTTTTAGTGAAATATCTGGTTACAAAGAGAAATAAGACTCATTTGCCCACTTAAGTAACTGATTCTAATAGCAAAAATATTTTTTTTCTTCACCCACAGAATTGAATATAGAAAAATATATACTGAAGGGCTTTGGTATGAGTGAGAGAATTTGTCTATGATGTTGACTGACTGGATATATAGAAAATGTCCAGTTGAGACCCTACTTCCCTTATCCTTCTCCCATGAGAAAGCCAATTACTGTATACCATACAACTCTATATGTTAATAATCAATTTAGAGATACTGATACTCATCATCAAGAGAGAAGCTATAAAGTATATACTTTTCATTTTTTCTAATCTTATTTCCCCCAGGGACTATTGTTCAAGAAATATTTACTTTCATCTGACTCATGGGTATTAAGTAGCGATTTTTGTTTAAGGGGAAAAACTCCAACATGCAAAACCACCAATTATCTTCTCTTCTGCACTCCAGCAAAAGTAAAATAGAGAAGGAAGATAATTTAATGAATGTAAGTAACCTGTCCTCTTTCCAAATATCACATCATGTTCTCTACTGAATTGCCTCCAATTGCACCGGTCAACATTGACTGACTTAGCTATTTATTTATATTATTTTGTCTCTCTTTCAGATTCCCTTTCTGGCTTTCTTTCTGATATCTGGCCTCTATACATCTTTCTCAAATGTCATAATTGCATAAGAGAATCAGAAAAATGTATAGGGGAAAGAAAGTTCCTGATATTTATGCCAAAAGGAAAAGGGTTTTCCCCAAGAGAATTCTTCCCCCACCAAACAGCTCTTGATAGGATTTTTTTTTCATATATGGAAATATATAAGGAAGGGAGATAGTTTTAATATCCTTTCATGAGACAGATTTTACACACACACACACACACACACACACGTTTTCAGACTCCAATCTCCAATCACTGTACTTCTGAGATCTTGTCACTACTTTCAGATTTAAACCTTGGAGAAGGCAAAAGCCACTAAATCACCTCCAGTTAATTAACTGGTTCTCAGTGGATGGGAAAGAATAAAGTTAATCTTCAGGAAAAGCAGGGTATAAAGTTATTAAACTAAGTAATAGGAAGAAGTGGAAAGTCTTGAAGGATTCCTTGTGATCTAAAGATTTTAAAAATATTTTAGAATATTATAATAGGAAGATAAGAGAGAAATAACCAGAGGCTTTTGATTTAATTTCTGATTGTGTGTTGATAAGTAGTGCTCTCATCAGGAATTATATAATTTTATTCTCCTTTTTAAATTTTGAAAAATGAAAATCATTTCTGAAGTTGCTTCCAAATCTAACAACCTAAAAATCATTTGGCTTTGCATATTTGTATCAAATTAGAATATTGACATTCATAGATTTCTTGGTTATGAATGTTGAAAAACATAAATTCACAAATAGGCAAAAATTACATTCAAAAGATGGATTCTAGGTTTTTAAAAGTATATGAATTATGTTTTTTTTTCTTTTTTTCTGGAGGTGATGAGAATAACTTTTTCACTTTACCTGAGAAATAAGTGTTAAAATTAGCTGAGGAAAAAAGAAAGGCTTTAAAGTACTAATGATAAAACACATCAAAGAGCCCTGGGAGAGTAATAGTTAAGCACTTAGTTGATGACTGAAAGGTTGGTGATTTGAACCCTGTATCTCCACAGAAGGAAAGACCTGGTGATTTACTCTTGTAGAGATTATAGCCTAGGAAACCCTGTGGGCTAGTTACATTCTGTCCTATAGGGTAGATAGGAGTCAGAATCAACTTGATGACACAAGAACAGCTATGAAAACACATTAGTCTGTGATAAATAATCATTTTATATTAAGTTAGAAAGATTAATTCAGAGACTTCACTACACCATGCATTGGATCAATGCATTTTATCATTTGTGTTCTACCTGGAAGTTGATTTAATGAACTCTGAATTATACAATTAGCTCTAGACACAAATGAACTCAAGAGCAGCTTTGCAGTTGTTATAATCACTTTAAACCTCTTTAGGCACATTTTCTGTCTCCAATCATGTGGTACCACACATTTCTGCACTAAAACAGTAGATGACAACTGAACAACAATAACACAGCAATTGCAAAAACTTAAGATTCTTCAATTCTTTTTTGAAATGAACACTTGGAAGTTTTATTTATGTTTGAAATTAAAAAAAAAATGAAACAAAGTGTGAATTGAAGAAAAATATATCTTTGGTAAGTGTAATTTTAGTTTTTAGCTAAAATATTTAACAAATACACTTAAAATTAAATTATCTTCTTTTTTAATTATTAATTTTTGTTTTAAAACTAAATAATATATCAAAAAAATGGAATTCTATATGAGTGGCATAACTATACCTTTCATAAAATTTTTTAATTGAAATATTTTCCATTACTCATGTTATTGTTTATTGAAACAATTATACATTCAATACACAACAAAATAAAATTTTCTCTTGTTGCATTTCTTTGGTCATTATTATTATTTAATTTTATGATTATTACTGGAAATAATTTTTTGATATACAAGAAAGCTTTGAAAATGATTCCTCCAGATACTGATAGTGCATAGGAAAATAGAAGGAAAAAGAGACAAAAATAATTACCTAAAATCCACCAGGTTGTTAGCGAAACCCAAATGGAACACAAACTCTATTTAAGTACCAACTGTATAAAATAAAAAACCATATTGAAAGGATGGGAAGAAAAGAACTGAGGTAACTTTGGAAAACAGTATTTTGACTTTATACTGTAAGACTAAGTATAGAAACACTATGCTCTAGTGAGTAAATTACTAAACTATTGATATTATTTATTTACTAAGACTGAAGAAATAAGTAACTTAAGTGTAGAGGATGAGAGCCAAATTTCTCAGTGTTGTAAAAAGAAGTTACAAATAAGAAAAGAGGGAAAACTAAAATGAATCTTGTGGTGTTGAATTTAAATCCCTGGCTCTGTTTGAAGAGTGGACCTAGACAATAACACCTCAATAGCAGGGTACTGACCTAGTGCTCAGGTCTTGCTTTACAAATACCATTCTTCTGTAAAAGAAACCAGCGGAACTGGTAGATGTGATGGATTCCCTTTCTGAAGTAAGGAAGATACACAATGAACCTGGAAAATCTTGTGATACCAGCAAATAAGGAAGTACTTGTAAAAGGATGAGTTTTGTTCAGAGGACACAGGATGCAACATGAAGGAACTTCCAATGGTGAATGTTGAAACAATGGCAGCAACAGAATAAATAATGATTGCTTTGAAGTAAACCCATAAACCCACCCACTGCCCTCGAGTTGAATCTGACTCATAGTGATCCCTCCTTGG
>NW_006922956.1:8254-9556 GCF_000298275.1 Orycteropus afer afer | reverse complement strand
ACAGCACATAACAACAATAACATACCATCTGTTATGATGAACTGAGTACACAACACTACTTTTGTGATATTCTTGCCAAAAATTCAGAATGCCAACCGGATAGTGAGAAAACTTCAAACAATCCCAAATTAACAGAAGTTCCACAGAACAATTGACTGGTCCTCTACCCAAAGATCAATGTCAGGAAAGACAAGAAAAGATAGAACTGTGGTGCATCAGAAGAGATTAACAGATACAACTACCAAATGCAATTTGGAATCTTAGTTTGAATCCTGGAAGAGAAAAACGACGGTAGTGGAATACCTAGTACGTTTGAATCATGGAAGAGAAAAAAGACAGCAGCGGAAAAACTAGTAAAATTCTAACTAAATATGTGGTTTATTTAATAATATTATACCCATGTTAAGTTAATGGTTTGAAAAATGCCTACCATGAATACATAAAATATTAACAATAGGGAAGATGATGAGAGTTCTGTGGAAACTCTCCTACTATTTTTGTGACTTTTCTGTATATCTGAAATAATTTCTAAACAAAAAGTTTAAAACAGTATAGAAACAATAGAGTCTTGTTTAAATAATTACTAGGCACGACTAGTGCCTGAAAAGATGCACAAGGAAGACTTCTATTGTGCTACATGTTCCATATGTTGATGGAGGTGTTGGGAACAAGAATCTTTTAATTTTTAAATTATGGAAAACTCGGCCAATATTTCTCAATGTAAAGTATTGCAAAACTGTTAAGTATGCTGTTAGATAAAATTTTATACTCAATACAAAAAAATTTGTAAATTTTATTAAATTATAATATCAAAAATGAATGCTTTATGAATGACAAAGACAATTTTTAAAAATTATTTGTATAGCAATTTGTTTCCTTTTGTCAAATTTAAATATTCAGATTTAATGATGAGGTTTAAACTTGTGTTTGCATATTCAAGTCAAATTCCAGGTATAAATCTAATGGGTGGATCAAAAGGGATCCAGAGCTACTCTAGTCTGATGAGGGATGCGGTTAAAAGGGAAACATTCAGCCTCATGGCACGTTTCTCTTGGGGGCTTCTTCTGTGGTTGGGAAAGGTGAGAAAAATCCTTGGGTATACTTAGTCCCAGAGGCCTTCTCTGACTGAACAAGAGTCAGTAATACCCCCAAATAAGAAAACACTATTAGATCTTTTCACATTTTCCAGTGAGCCTTCACACTTTCATGTGAACTGTGGACAGAACACTCCTTGTCAAACTACTACTGAATGTGAAATCTGGAAAACAATAGGAAATATTCTTAGGTAAACAGAAATTTCTG
>NW_006922956.1:6266-7719 GCF_000298275.1 Orycteropus afer afer | reverse complement strand
GTGAGACCCACAGGTCCCAAAGGCTTTACTTCTACCTTCAGCTGATTTTACCCTCAGCACACTCCTTACAATGCAGCCATAGGAGACCAAAATAAGTCCCAGAGTTATAATCACAAAGAGGACACTAGCTATGGAGAGCTTACTTTCCAGGAAGGTTGTGTCCACACAGGCAATTTTAATGAGGGCTGGCTCCTCACACATAAAATCATCCAGCCTGTGGTGGCTGCAGAGAGGTAGTTGGAAAATAAGGATGGTCTGAAGTGCGGACGCCACAAAACCACTGATCCAGGCCACAGCTGCTAGTTGCTGAAGAAGTTTTGGGTTCATAATAATGCCATAGTGGAGGGGTCGACAGATGGCATTGTATCGGTCGTAGGCCATAACAGCAAGGAGAATGCACTCCGTGGAGCCCAGCCCCAAAGCAATGAATAGCTGGATCATACAACCAGTGTAGCTAATGGTCTTCTCAGGGCCTTTGAGATTCCAAAGCATCTGTGGGACAATACTGGTAGTGAAACAGAGGTCCAGGAAGGAGAGATTAGAGAGGAAGAAGTACATGGGTGTGTGGAGTTTGGGGTTCAAATATGAGACCATTATGATTGTTGTATTCCCCATCAATGTCAGAATGTATATTATAGAAATGACCAGAAGGAGAACTATCTCCAGCTGGGGCTTGTCAGAAAAGCCAAGTAAAATAAAATATGCTGGATTGCTAATATTTGTCCCTATCATGACTTCTTAGTTGTAAAATGTCTATCTTGTTCATTCCTATTTCATTCCTGTGGGAAGAAAACAGGATACCATAACCATGGGAAAATAGCAAACATTGATTAAAATTTAAGCATTCAGAGACTGTAAATACGTAGCGAAATAACAGATAAAATAATGCAAAAATATGACAGGTTGATTTGTTATATAGAAACAAACGCATAAAGCCATGGAGACATCCCACACATTGAAAGAAAAAATATAAAAATAGAATGAACTTTAGAATCATATCCTAAAACAGAAATGAGTTATATACCAAACTATGTGAAGATGAAATACATAGACCAACAATCTACACACTGTGAAAGACAAAGAAATTGAAAATTAAATGGTTACTGTGAATATAGATATGTAGTAGACAATAACCAAGAAAAATAATAATAATAAAAAAAACCCCACAAACCCACTGCAATTGAGTCCATTGTAATTCATAGCGACACTCATTGGGTTTCCAAAGATAGCAAATCGTTATGGAAGTAAATTGTCCATTTCTTTCCATGGAATGGCTGGTGGGTTTTAATTCCAACCTTCTGGTTAGCAGTCAAATGCCTTCGGCACTGCACCACCCAAGCTCCTTATAACAGACAATGTTGTTTTGGTTATGTGCCATCCAATCGGACCCGACTCATAGCAACCACTCCTTGGGTTTCCGAGGCAGTATCACTACAAAAGTAGATTGTCCAAC
>NW_006922956.1:3009-5861 GCF_000298275.1 Orycteropus afer afer | reverse complement strand
AAAAAAAAATAAAATAAAATAAACCTGGTTCTAAGAAGCTAAGTACAATGAAGGTTATAAAGAGAAAAGGAGGGAGAAATATAAAAGATCAACTATTATCTAATTTTAACTTGGTTAATTGAACCCTGGCCTTCCCTCTTTAAGTAAGGTCAAGTGATATCAGGTCAACTTGATGAGTTGAAAGCCAACTGAGTGAGCAGAGCATGAGAGAGGGTATATACTGCTGTAGACACAAAGAAGGAAGAGTTAGAGATATTTCAACAGAAACAGATGAGACTATCATTAATATCCATTGCTCTCTTATGAACCAAACAACTACTGAAGGTAGACTGATAATAGGGTTAAGAAAAACTGCTGTTATTTGAGTTGTTGATCTTTATAAATACTGTTCTCTGGAAGTGTCAAATTCACAGTCATCATTTAGAAAGTTATCTTTCTCATTGCTTTCCCCACCCTTCATGGCATCCATGGTCCATGTGGTTTAGGGTGGTTTTATTACAAGAATACAGAAAATTCATATACCTACTATAATCTTTTATAAAGTAAATTGTGCAGCATTTGAAAATGTGGTTTGAACTATTAATTAGCAAAGATTAAGAAATATGTTGTTGTTAGGTGCTTTTGAGTCACTTTTGACTCATAATGACCTCATGTACAACAAAATGAAGCACTACCTCATCCCGTGTCATCCTTACTGTAATGCCGAGCTGCTGAGACACCAGAACATGGAGTTGTTTCAGAGAAGTAGTTTATTAGCACTCCCGGTCGAGGTTCTTGTGCCCTAGCATCAAGGCCAGAGAAGTCGCACCCCCGGGCAGGGAGGATAAATTCTTATAGACACAGAGAGGACTTAATTGGGGACAATAAGAAATGGCAGAGTCCAATTAGCTATTGGCATGGGTCTGCACCTAATTAGCATGAGGGGGCTTCACAGGAGAAAGTTTATCATCACAAGGGACTTTCCAGCTTGGGCGGGTTCTTCCACCTTGGTTGTCTTATCAGGTTGTCTTATCAGGGCCTGACACCTGGAGGAAGTTGCCAACTGAAACGTTGGTGGTTTGAGTTTACTCCGGCCTAACACTTACTATTGCTGCTATGCTCAAATCCATTGCTTTAGCCACTGTGTCAATCCATCTGGCTGAGGGTTTTCCTCTTCTTTGCTGACCATCTACTGTACCAAGCATAATATCTTTCTACAGGGATTGGTCCTTCTTGATACAAGAGATATAGCTATAGAAATCTGCATTCCTGAACCATCAATTTTGAGGCTCCCTAAATGACCAGAGGAGGTTGATTACCTATGGAACTGAGTCTAAACAATATCTTTAGGGAAAAAAAAAAAAAAACCTTTCCCCTCATATATCCTAATTGGAAAACATCAAACAAAAATTTAAGCCTGATATCCATCAATTCCTGCACTTTCCAGTTTACAGACATTATGTGCACATTTTCTTTGAAAACCAAGGTAATGATCAATTGCATTCTGAAATCTGGCCAAAATAAAACATATGTCTTCCAAGTGGAGTATAACCCTGTGTTCAGAATTATATCAACTGAAGGAAACACACCTTTGGCCACATCAGTTATCATTTGTTTAACAGGCCAAGTATTATTGTGGTAAAATAAAAATGTTCAATGCTATAATGCTTTGGTATTGACATTTACCTTAAAGTTCCTCTACTGTCCAGCAAAAGGAGCAAGAACTGTGCTATTAAAGCATTAGATTTCTACTGAGAAAAAAACAATGGACAAGTGAGCTCATTTTGCGTTGCATAACTGTGTCTACAATGTCATGATTCTTTGTACATTAACTTACATACTCCAGAAGAACAACTGTTTTCCAAGAATACCCTACTCTTTCCCCTTCACCTTCCTGTTAATCAAGATGAGGATAAGGGGATTTAAGTTTGTAAAGAGAAGGCAGTCATTTTCCATGACCTCAAACACCCAAGAAGGGGTCGCTATGAGTCAGGTCTGACTCGATGGCACATAACAACACCAACAGCATGACTGTAGTAAATATTGGGTTATATATGAAAAGAAGCTTCTTTTCAATACAAAAGAGAAACTTCTCAGGATTTCCTCAAATACTGAAGCAATATTTTCTTCACTTTTTCAGTAACATGAGAAAGAAAGGCTACCTGCAAGAAAGAATGACAATCCAGCTATAGGAGACATTGGTGGTCTTGATGAAGATTCCATTTGGTCACAGTTCCCGGACAAGTAATGAAGGAATCTGGTGTGGGCAATCTGCTAGCCACTCTCTCCTGTAATCTCTTTATTGAAACTATCTTCAGGTGGATGGTGTTTATCTTATTTACTCAACACATCTCTCTGGAGCCCTTCTTCCCAGACTATTTCCTGTTGTTATATTGGAGAGGAAAACAAGTCTCTGGAGAGAAAACCACACAGGCTTTAATTTCTGTTTCTACTGGAAGACAATCATTTTTATACCATTTTCTAAAAACATATATGCAGGAACATACACACATGTATATTTTGCTACAAATGTGTTTAGAACAGAAAGCATAGTTGAAATTTCATGAGTGAGAAAAAACTTCAGTTTCTTCGTAATGAACTTGCAAAGCAAGTTAAGGTCATTCATCCATGTACTACTATTTTCATAGCTTCTCAGTAAATTTATTCTTAAAATTAATTTATTTAAAAAGTTTTTCATTAGTGAACTTCTGTGTGTTGTACATATGGGTACCGACACGTATCTGTATATACATGCAAGAAGTTAAAACACAATTACTAAGAATCTAAGAACTATCCTATAGACTGCTGCGAAAGAAGAACCAATGGAAATAAAGTGGACACTGATATCTAATATTAAAGGAGAGAAATGTAAA
>NW_006922956.1:0-2559 GCF_000298275.1 Orycteropus afer afer | reverse complement strand
TAAAGGATTGGCCAGATATACTGGTTCTGAGTTTGCTCTCAGATCACTCATTTTCCTTTCCCAGCTTTGTTCTATACTACAGGAGGACTGACTCCTGAAGGCTGATTTGCCTAGACTCCCATATCCATTGGTTCCTAAATGGAGACATGGCAACAGACTAGAATTAAAGCGAATGGTGAGTCCAGGGTTTTTCTGCCTCCCTCTATGCTGTGAGAAGCTCCTCTAGCAGTAGCAGCATCTCCTCTCATGCCCCAGGTCCAGTAGCTCAGCAACATTGGTCCTGGCTTCCCACACGTTATCCTAATCCCTATATTCCTTTTGCTTTCCAGGCCAAGGGTCACAGTAGCTCATTGTTTCTAATCTCAGAGTTAATTTACATTCCACTGGCTTCTCAGTTTACTGGTGTAACCAACCCATGCATTTTATCCCTCTTACTGTAATAAATTTAGAACCCAAACTAATTTGTAGTTGACTCCTTATGAAAAAGTTTGAGTCCTCATGTGCTGATAATGACATCTACTTTTCTATTACAAATTTTTACAGAAGACAAAGTCTTAATCCAAAGTAATTAATTTCTTAGTTGGACTTAGAAAGCATTAAGATAACTGTTATTATGGAATTGAAGTTTTTGCTAGCTTCTTCAGTCTGTAATTGATCAAACACAGTCAAGATACGCTGATAATTACTACTGATGGGAATGCAAAAGTTGGAAACAAAGCAGAAGGAAAGATAGCTAGAAAATATGACTTTGGTCATAGAAACAATGCAGAGATCACTTGATAGAATTTTGTAAAACTAATAATATATTCATTGGAAATACCTTCCCCCCTAACAACATTAACAGTGACTGTGTACATGAACCTTGCCATATGGAATATATAGAATTCGAATCAACTATACCTCTTAAAAGAGATGATGAAGTAACTCAATATCACTAGTCAGTACAAGGCCAACAGCAGAACAAGCCATCAATTCCTCATATGTTAATTCATGTAAAATATATGTAAGTAAAACAACTCCATGAGAGCCAAAGTACAACCTTGAGTTTATCCCAGTTGAATTTACAGACCGTATCAAAAATAATTTAGAGTCATTGAACACTAATGATCTAAGACCATTATTATCCCATGTTGTGGGATGATAGCAAGGACATCCTACATACAGAAAGCAAAAGGTCACTAAAGAGACAGGAAAGAAAGATAAGACCAAAATGCATGTCAGAGGAGACTTTGAAAGTTACCCATTTAAATAGAGTAGCTAAACTAAATGGAGGAAATAATGAAATAAAAGAGTTGAACAAATGATTTCAAAGATTAACTCAAGAAGACAAAGTTAAGTATTATCATGAAATGTGTAATGAACAGGATTGGGAAAACCAAAAAGGAAAGGGCATTCTCAGCATTTCTCAAGCTGAAAGACCAGAAGAAAAAAATCCAAATCTTGAGGTTCCAATATTAAAGGATTTTATGAACTTGAGTTTCCAATGTCGGAGGATTTTATGGACAAAATGCTCAACATTACAAGAAGCATCAAAATTAGGTGGAAGGGATAAAGTCAGTGTACAATTAATTTAGAACCCAAACTAATTTGTAGTTGACTCTTTATGAAAAAATTTAAATCCTCATGTGCTGAGGATGACATCTATTTTTCTTTTACAAATTTATGCAGAAGACAAAGTCTTAACCCAAAGTTAAAAGTGCCAATATTCAACCATTTCAGGGTGGGTAGAAAATGGTCAGGAACCAATGGTACTGACAGAAGAAGTCCAAGCTGCACCGTAGACAGTGACAGAAAAACAAGGCTCCAAGAATCAACAGAATACAAATTGAGATGTTTCAACAAACGAATGCATGCTGGAAGTGCTTGCTTGTCTATGGAAAGAAATTTGAAGACAACTACTTGGGAAACCAACTGACAGAGATATTTTTTGTGTCCATTCAAAAGTAAGATGGTAAAACAGAATGCAAAAACAATTGAACAAGACATTAACACCACATACAAGTAAAATTTACCGAGGATAATTCCAAAATGATTGCAGCAGGACATTGACAGGGAACTGCTAGAAGTTCAAGCAAGATTCAGAAAGGGACATTATGTAAGGGACATCATTACCGATGTAAATTGTATCATGGCTAAAAGCAGAGAATACCACAAAGATAGTTTCCTGTGTTTTATTAACTATGCAAAAGCATTTGACTGTATGGACCAAAACAAAATATGGATAATATTGTAAAGAATAGAAATTCCAGAACACTTAATTGTGTTCAGGAGGTACTTAAACATACACAAAGGGGCAGTTCTTTGAACAGAACAAGGGGATATTGCGTGGTTTAAAATAAAGGAAGTGTGTATCAGGATTGTATCATTTCATCATACTTATTCAATTCGTATGCTGAGCAAATAATCTGAGAAGCTAGACTATGTGAATAAAACGCTACATCAGGATTGGAGGAAGGCTTATTAACAAACTGCAATATGCAGATGACACAACCTTGCTTGCTGAAAGCCAAGAGGACTGAAGCATTTACTGATGAAGATCAAAGACAACAGCCTTCAGTA
>NW_006922955.1:120488-121334 GCF_000298275.1 Orycteropus afer afer | reverse complement strand
AAAAAAAAACTATAATTTTTTTCCAAGGAAAGCCAACTCAGGAAAGAGGAAAATACAAGAGGTAAAATGGTAAGCCAGGCAGTGGGAAGCCACTTCTTAAAGCAACTACATGCAGAACAGTAATGATTTGGGGCAAACATTAACATTTAGTTACAGCTAGGCACTGAGTTAAACCCTTTATAGAGTTTAATCACATTGTGAGACTGATTGTATTATTATTGCAAAACAATGCAATGCACTGCCCTAGAGTCAGATCCGACCCATAGTGACCCCTCCTTGGGTTTCTGAGGCAGTATCCCTACAAAAGTAGATTGCCCAACCTTCCTTCCGAGGAGTAGCTGGTGGGTTTGAACCACCAGACTTCTGGTTAGCACTCAAATGCCTTAGGCATTATGCCACCAGAGCTCCTATATCATTATTATCAATTTTAAAATGAGAGAACTGAGGCTTATGAAGGTAAAATAACTTTTCCAACGTAGGAAACAGTAGTTTGAAAAGCTAGATTTGGTGGAGCAGGGATTTGCACTCAGATCCCATTTCAACATCCCCCCACTAGAAGCTTAAGAGCTTACAGAGACTTTCAGTTCTCAATCCAATTCTAAAACTTTTCAATACATTTTTTTAAAACCTTTCAATACATTTTGTTTTGCTTCCTTCCATTCCTACTCATCTTCTCTAAATGAATCACAGAAAACTACTTCAAATGACCAGAGACCTTGGGTTAGTCTAGACTAATTTTACAAGTGACAGACACCCACTAAAGGAGAAAATGGAATGCACTGAGTCCCGTAAGTGAACTGTTCTTCAGGTGAGACCAAGTGCAGGCATCCCAACAATGTCATCGGG
>NW_006922955.1:117806-119153 GCF_000298275.1 Orycteropus afer afer | reverse complement strand
CTTTAACAAACAGAAATTTATTTTCCTGCAGTTTAGGAGGCTAAATGTCTGCATTCAGGTTGACAGCTCTAGAGGAAGTTTTTCTCTCAGGGTCGGCTCTGGGGGAAAGATCCTTGTTCCTTGGTTCCCTGCTTGCTTCTTTGTGCACAAACTCATCTTTTTATACCTCAAAGGTGATTGGCTTAAAAAATAGCCTACACTGATATGGCCTCTTAACAAAGAAAACCCATTCCTGACTGGGATTATAACCACAGGTGTAGGGGTTAGGATCCAAGTAAAATGACATCCTTGACAACTACAATATTATCTCTGTTTATCATGGTGTTGTGTATTGGTCCAGTTGTGAGGGTTTTTGTTTCCTTTATGTTGATGTGTAATTCTTACTGAAGGCTGTAATCTTTGATCCTTATCAGTAAGTGCTTCAAGTCCTATTCACTTTCAGCAAGCAAGGTGGCGATATCTGCCTATTGCAGGTTGTTAATGAGTTCTCCTCCCATGCTGATACTGTGTTCTTCTTCATGTAGTACAGCTTCTAGGATTATTTGATCAGCATACAGTTTGAATAAGTATGGTGAAAGATACAACCCTGATGCCATCTTTCTTGATTTTAAACCATGTGGTTTCCCTTTGTTCTATGTCAACAACTGCCTCTTGGTCAATTTACTTGGATCCACAATCAATGTCCATGGAAGGAACAGTTAGGAAATCAAATGACATATTGCATTGGGCAAATATGCTGCAAAAGACCTCTTTAAAGTGTTAGAAAGCAAAGATGACACCTTGAGGACTAAGGTGTGCCTGACCAAGCCATGGTATTTTCAATGACTAGTATGCTTCAGGAATATCAAGATGGCCTGGTGACTGGAATAGAAGGAGGAAGGGGAAGAGGAACAGGAAGAAAGGTCACGGAAGTAATGGAAGGCTTATGGCAGTGGGCCTTGTAAGGACTCTGGATTTTACTTTGAGGGCCATGGGAAACATTGACATAAGTCAGAAGACAAGATCTGACATTTTAACTGTATCATTCTGGGTACTGTTTTGAGAAGACCTTATGGGGGCATAAGAACAGATATAAAGAGACTTAAAGAAAAAAAAACAAAACAACCAAACCCACTGCTGTGTAGTCCATTCCAACTCCTATCTACATTATAGGACAGAGTAGAGCTGTCTCATGGGGTTTGCAAGGCTATACATCTTTATAAAATTAGATTGCCACAACTTTCTCCCAAGGAGTGGCTGGTGGATTGGAACCTTTTGGTCAGCAGCCAAGTATTTTAAATACTGTACCACCAGGGCTCCCTAGACAGGGAGAAGTTTTTCGTTAATTTGCTAATCTAATAAATCAGG
>NW_006922955.1:116096-116811 GCF_000298275.1 Orycteropus afer afer | reverse complement strand
TCATGTGGTCTGGGCTTCCTCAAAACACGACAGACTCGGTGTTGTCAAATTCTTAGAAGGCAGCTCAAGGCTCCAAATGTGAACACTCCATCGTGTAATGTGGAAGCTGCTTTTCACTCCATGACCTAGTGTTGGAAGTGCTACAGCAGCATTTCCATCACATTCTATTGATTACAAGTCTGTTAGAAACCCCTACAAATTCAAGAGGAGGGGACATGCCCCAATTTCCTGATGAGAGGAATGATGATATGATATCATAGAGGAGCACATGGGACAGCAGATATTGTTGGGGCCATCTTTAGAAACTATAATCTGCCACACAGGATAATTTGTAAAAACTAGAATGTGAGAAGTCATTGAATTCAAAGGAAGGTATGGAGGTCACCAGACCACGTGGAGAAACAGACAAAGGAAAGAGGCCGACATTGCAGGATGTTTACATTCTGCTACCCAGAAAAGCAAAAGGATTTAAGATTAAAGTGGGAGTTTATCCAAGTCAGGTTAAAATTTCAATAAAGATTTCATTCTTCATTCTTCATTCCAGGTTACTTTAACAATGGCATCTCACCTGCTATAGTAATTCATTCTTTCATTTTGTAAACCTTTAGTAAGTGCCAATTATATGTACCGAGGACTGTTAGAATATAAGCTATTAGTGTGCATCAGTAAATAAGTGCAACAAAAGTCCTACCCTCATGGGTAGTATATTCCAATG
>NW_006922955.1:112759-115007 GCF_000298275.1 Orycteropus afer afer | reverse complement strand
ATCTTCGTTCTGAGGAGTGCCTGCTGGGTTTGAACTGCCAGCCTTCTGGTTAGCAGTCAAGTGTCTTAGGCACTATGCCACCACGCTCTCTAGGTTGTTGCAAGGTTCCCGAGTGGCCCGGGTAAGTCCAGGGGGTGTGCGTTGTGCCATCCTTAGGCACTATACCACCAGCACTCCTCTCCTCTCAGAGGAGAGAAATCACTCCGAATCCCTTCTATGGCTGAGGGATGAGGAAGGAAGCTTTAAGGAGAAAAGAAACATTCTTCTTGCTCACTTGCTGCAATTCCTTTCTTTGATCCATCAAGCCTCTGGCATAAAAGTAGACTTAGACTTTTATTAAATTAAAAATAAACCTGATTTGGCAGTGTTACAGAAGGAAGATGGCCATACCATCCTTGAACTTAGGTGGATGTTTCAGTCCAGGCAATGATCTTGGCAAAGTGAACTACTTTCCCAGAAAATGTCAAGCAAGGACAGAGGGACAGACTAATCTCAGCTTCCTGATCTACAAAACTTAACACTTCTCAGAAAGAAAAAGAAAAAAAAAAACCCTCCAAACAAAACTGGCCTTTAATGTAAGTGGAGTAGTTGCTGTCACCTCATAGTATCAGAAACTCTTCCATGACTTAGTCTTTTATATTTTGCATAATCCCTACCAAAATGCAAATACACTTTGGAAAGGTGACCTCTTCAGCCTTTATTCATTAACCATTTGTGGAAAAAAGAATTATTTTAAAACAGCTAAGCACAAGAATGGCAAATAGTTTTTGTAATGGTACATTTTCTGTCCATTTCACTGGACTGTAAACTCCAAGATATCTAGAAACATATCTATTTTGTTTATCCATCAATCCCCATCTGCGGATCTGGATCTGCTTGTGCTGCCTACAACTGTCGTGAGAGAAAATCCACCATTCTGCCTGATGATCTTGGATTCGTCATTCACCAGAGTCAACAGCCAGTATACTGCTAGCCAACCTTGAGCTCATCAGCCCCTGCAGCTGCATGAGTCGGGAAAAGCCAACAGTTTGACACTTGATCCAGGAATTTGGGACTTGCCAGATTCTATAACTGTGTGTTTTATTGACTATGCCACACCCCACAAGCATCAGGGCGGAAGGTGGGAGAAAGGAGAGTATAAATGCTAGGGGTCCCGGAATAGAGTGGGGAGTCAGTCACAGGGATCCAGGTGAGGAGAGGTAACCCAAGCCATGCCCCACAAGCAGCAAGGGGGGAGGTGGGAGAAAGGAGAGTATAAAGGCTAGGGGGACCCAGACAGAGCGAGGAGTCAGCAGCAGGGATCCAGGCAAGGAGAGGTTGGAGAGGTTTCCAACAGGTAAAGGAGATAAACTTTTCTGTTGGTTTGTCCTACTGTGGTGACATGTTGCTGTGAGTCTTGAGACTGTGCCACTGGTGTTTCAAACCCAGCCGGGTGCACATGGTGCACAGGTATCAGCCCACCTAACAAACAGAGACAGACTATGAAGAAGGAAGAAGCCATCCGCTTCTCAAAGAATTGGCCAGGGAAAACTTTATGAGTAGCAGAGAAACACTGTCTGATACATTACTGTACAACCTTATGAATAGTGCAGACATTGTCTAATACAGAGGAGGAGGATGATTCACTGAGGTTAGAAGACTATCAAAATAAGACTGGGAAAGAGCTGCATCATCAGAGCAAAACCAGCCTTACTCATATAGATAAGGTAAAGCCTTTGAGACCTCCATTTGCTGACGTGGCACCACTGAAATTGAGGAGAAACAGCTACAAACGTCCATTAATCATCGGAACAGGGAATGTATGAACTATGAATCTAGGAAAATTAGAAGTTGTTAAAAATGAAACGGAATGCATAAAGATTGATATCCTAGCCATTAGCGAGCTGAAATGGACTGGTTTTGGCCATTTTGAATCAGACAACCATGTGATCTAAAATGCTGGGAATGACAGTTTGAAGAGGAATGACATGGCATTCATCATCATGAAAGATGTTTCAATATCTGTCCTGAAGCACAATGCTGTCAGTGATAGAATAATATCCATACGCCTACAAGGAAGACGCACTAGTGCTCAGACGGCTCCCTTGCTACCATCCCGAGAGGGACCGCGTCTCCGGGAGCAAGGTAAGCACGGGCGGGCTGGTGCTTACTCACTGATCTGCACTGAACACTTTCCCTTGTTGCCCTCCCGAGAGGGACTGGGTCTCCGCGAGCAAGGTAAGCACGGGCGTAGCACAGAGTAGCAGGC
>NW_006922955.1:104769-106247 GCF_000298275.1 Orycteropus afer afer | reverse complement strand
TCGCTATGAGTCGGAAACGACTTGATGGCACCTAACCACAAACAACAACATCAATCCCTAGGATCCAGCACATAAAGTGAACCCTGAATAATTCCCAAGAAGAAAAGCAGGAGGGAATAATTCTGGGGAGGAAAGGAGGGAGGCAGGAAAGGATGAAATTTAGGATTCAGAAAGGGGTCAGAACACTTAATTATCATACAGAGTTTACCTTGATCCAAACCAAACCCATTGCCATCTAGTCAATTCCTACTCATAGGGTTTCCAAGGCTTTAAATCTTTTTGGAAGCAAATTGCCTCACTTTCTCCCACTGAGCAACTAGTGGGTTCCAACTGCTTACCTTTTGGTTAGCAGTCCAATGCCTTAACCACAGCGCCACCAGAGTAACTAATAACCTCATGATACTCATAATATTTATTGGACTCTTACTATGCATGTGTATGTTTTAACCCAGTGTGGCTCTTTGAGTTTTAAGTTCTGTGTACTCCAAGAAAAATAAATGACAACCAAAACCAAGAAAAAGTTTCCATATGGGGTACTTCACTGTTTTAATGCATGAAATGTGGTGTATTCAACCCCCTCAGCCTTGGGGATGGAAACATTCAGAATAAGAACTCCAAAGTGACCAAAGATGATAAACTTCAGTCCAGTTTTCTTCTGGTACATTAGCCTAATTCCGGGGCTTCTCCAATTTTAATGTGATTTTACCCCCTGGGGATCTCGATAAGTATGCAGATTTTGATTCAGTAGGTCTCTGGGAAGCATTTTTAACAAACAAAGCACAAAGACTCTTCCCAATAAATGAGACACTGAAAAGGAATAGGAAAAAGTTGGATAAAAACAGGGGATGGACCTCAAGGGATTGAAAAAATGACACCACCAGACAAAGACTAACAAAAAGAGATGGAGAGGAACAGCAAGAGGTGGTGATGTAGTTGCTGCCAACACTGGACCACACTTTGAATGTACAGGGGCTTAAGGAGGTCACCTCCACCTCCAGGTGTGAGTGGGCCAGCCTCAGTATTCTAGCTCTGTGTCCCCCATGTTCAGGGCCTTTGGCTGTGAGGGGAGAAGCTGGGGGCGGAGCGGGAGGAGTGGCGCGGGCCCCATGTGGGTCCTGCCAGAAATCACCTCCGCCCCTTACAGAGGCCTCAGAGCTGCAGTGGAGCAGGAGGGAACAAGTTCGCTGAAGGCGCGGCCTCAGGGAGGGGTGGCGCACAACGCGCACCCCCTGGACTTACCCGGGCCACTTGGGAGCCTCGCGACAACCCGGTGCCCCACTTGTCTATCTGCTCCGCGCGTCCTCCTCCCACCCGCCTCCTCTTGTCACCTCCTTCTCACCCTACTGGCTCCATCCTCGTCGCATCCATTGCCATCCAGCGGGAGGTGGTGCACGGGGCTGCAGGGCGTGCCCTCAAAGCCCTCAAGGTCCCAGACTCGGCGTTGGAGGGCACAGGCGGCAGCATGGACACCAAGCGCT
>NW_006922955.1:100831-104294 GCF_000298275.1 Orycteropus afer afer | reverse complement strand
GGGTTCTAGGCACCGTCGGCGCGCCGGTCTCCTTCCTGGAGTGTGGCTCCGATGAGCTGTTTGTGGGCCACGCAGGCTACCTGTGCGCTGCGCTGGTGCTCAAGCAGAAAGAAACTCGCCCAGGAGGTAAGTAAGAGGCAGCCTAGGCGGTGGGGATGCAAGCACTCATTGCCTGCCTGGCCCTGCCTGGCCGCCCCGCCCCTCCAGAGAGTCCCTGGCTCCTGGAGAGCAGCCCCTGACTATTCCTTTCCATCTCTCTTTGTTAGTCTTTGTTTGGTGGTGTGGTCTTTTCAGTCTCTTGAGATCTGTCTCCTGCAATTGTCTGGGTTTTTTTTCCCCCCACCCTCTCTTTTCAGTGTCTCATTTTTTGAGATTCCAAGTCCTTGCGCTTTGTTTATGTTGTACGCTGAACGCAGCATCTCCCTAGATGCCTTTTTGCCCAATAGCTTTCTGGAGGCTGATGACAACGTGGCCCTTTCCAGTAAGATGAGAAATCTCAAAAATGAAAGGAATTTCCCATCCTTTGGCCCCGTCAAACGGCGAAGTATCCTCGCATGTCAGACCACTGAAAAAGTAATGAAACTTTTGGGAACTGTTGATGTGGCTGTGAGTTTCTTCTGCAATCCCCCAAAATAACTGCCCTGTTGTAGGTCTGATGTGCTTACTATTCAGTTCTTCTCATGGCTCTTATTAGATGTATAGACATAAGGAAGACAGGCATAAAGAATTGTACCCCATTGTGGTGGAATGTAGGAGCTCTGGTGGCATAGTGCCTAAGACACTTGACTGCTAACCAGAAGGCTGACAGTTCAAACCCACCAGCCACTCCTGGGAAGGAAGGTTGGGCAATCTACTTTCGTAGTGATATGGACTCAGAAACCCAAGGAGAGCTCTCTATGAGTCAGATCTGACTCCACAGCAGTGAGGATTTTTTTTTTTTGTGTGTGTGTGGTGGAATGTACATTTTTCATTTTTAGCATGATTTTTTTGCACAATTTTAGTTATGATTATCAAGACCACATCCTTCTTTGAAGGGCAGCGTCTTTTGATGAATGGCTTGCCAGTGGTTCTTTGAAGTGAACTGGATTTCACAACTATATGTATATGGTGATGGTTGCGGTGGTGGTTCCCGTATTCATTTTTAATACAGCTTTTGGGTGTTAGATGAGAATGTGCCAGTTCCTAAGGAATGGGGGGCGGGGAATCCTCCAAAGGATCCTAGTAACTAGAACTGAAAGAGAAGCACTCTCATTCATAATCCTCTGGAGCCACTATTGTTCTAGGCCAGAAGTGACATATTTAACTTGGCTTTATTTGGGTGAGAGAGGTCGTTCTGGTTATCTAGTGCCTCTCTGATGAGAAATATACCACAAATGGGATTGCCTTAACAAACAGGATTTTATTCTTACAATTTGGAGGCTTTAAGTCAAAATTCAAAGTGCCAGACTCTAGAGGCTGGGTGAAAGCCCCTCAACCTTGGGGTTCAGCTCTGCCTCCTGCTCCCGACCCAGTGGAGCTAGAGGCATTTCTTTACTCAGAACGCTGCTGGCTGCTGAGGCTGAGAAGCCCCAAGGTTGACAAGGAAAAAGGCACAGTCCTGATGTTACCAATCCACACGGCAGGCTATTAAGTCCACTGTAAGTCCCAAGGTCGGCAGAACATAGCAGAGTGCTCAACAAAGACACAGCTACATGCAGGGTCTGAACATGCCATAGGCTAGAGACCATTCTCAAAGCTTCTCCTTCTATACAGGAACAGACTACATACCCAAAGGCAGCTACTCAGCTGCTTGTGGTAGATTCCACCATGGATATGATTGCCAGTCTCATCATGGGGTATATTACATGCAGCTGCCCAGCCACTCAACCAGGCCTAGCCAAGTTGACACACAAACAAAACCACCACAGAGGTGTTTGAAGAAAAATCAACAGTACAAAGTATCTAAAAGAGTAATTAACTTAGGTCTTGAAAATAGAGTCACGCCAGTGAGCAGCACTCTTTATCCCTCTGACATCTAAGGTCTTGGAAAACTAGCCACAACAGTTTGAATTAGGAATTTCAGTGCTCTGAATAGCTCACAGAATCAGAGTGCATCAAACACAGAAGAGCAGAATTAGAGGAAAGGCACAGCGAGTTTATTTAGGAAAGAGCTACTGGAGGAGGATGGATGGGTACCTGAGAGAGGCATTGGAAACTTTTCTGGAGCAGTCACTGTGTGCCAGGCTAGGGCGCCCGCCTGAGATCCCCGAGCCAAGAGGGAGGACGCCTTATAACAGCTTACCAGCAACCACTCTAATATTCCAATGGGCAGCGCTAGAGACCTGACTCCAGCAGCTGATCTTGATTTTTTTGGAGGTAATTTGAGTCTTCTGGGTGCTTGCAGCAGGCACGGACACCTCCGCTGAGATTCAGAGGAAAACTTACTGTTGTGACAGACAGGAAGGGTAGCTCCCTCCCCTCCCAGTGGGTCACCGAGTGGACTGGGGTCAGACTGGGAGACATCTTGCTTTTCTTTGTCACAGAGATCGGGACCAAATGTCACTAGTTGGTACTCCCCCGACCCTAACACAGCTGAAACTGCGTGCATCTTTGGCGCCGCAGCTGGGCGGTATCACAAACTCCAGAACCGGCCATTAGCAGTCTGGTGGGATTATGTCAGCATCGCGGGCAGATGGAATAGGGAGAGGGAAGAAACCGCACTCCCAGGATTTTTGCCTTGAAGCCGTTCTTTGACGCTGTGGCAACGGGGAGGCGGGATCTTTGAGTGTGCCTGAAATTGGCGGAAATTTGCAATGCTCTAACAATAAGAATCTTTCCTGAGGTTGAACTGCAGTCTTGCAAATAAATACAACATCAAAAATAGCCTGCTCAAAGCCCTAGAAACAGATCCTAGCAACACCAAGCTTTCCTTCTTCCACTCCCACCTTCTCCACCAGTATCTTTTCTCACTCAATAGAAGAAAACATATTCAGCCAATGATCCTAAAACCTCCCGCTTTGAACTCTAAACCCTCTTTACGACAAACAGAAACACATATCCACACTACGCACAGTGACTCTACCATCACAAAGAAAACAGCAGAGCGACACAACACACTTGAATCAATAATAAAAAAAAAACACTGCAGCTTCACCTTTTCAAAATATTAAACGATAAAACCAAGACAAAACAAATCAACACATAACCAGCAGCTAGTGACAACTTAAAGAGACAGCGCTCTACCAGATTCCAGGGACTTAAGAAGAGGTTCTGCTTTCCAGTAACCCCAACACCTCTCCGGACGTGCACTGCACGACTGTAAAGGTCCTAGTCTACACCTTCTTCATCTTTTTTTGTTTTTTTTTCTTTCTCTCATGCTTAACCCTGTCCCTTGCTGGGTTTTTTGGTTTTGTTTTGTTATGTTTTTGCTTTTATTTATTTATTTTTTGTATTGTTGGTTTGTTTCTTTGTTTGTTTTCTTTAT
>NW_006922955.1:99550-100415 GCF_000298275.1 Orycteropus afer afer | reverse complement strand
AGACCAAGAACATATCCCTGAGGAAGAAGCAGCATTGGAACTCTCTGATAAGGAATTCAAAAGAATTATCTTTAGGTATCTTCAAAGGATTGAGAGACTTGAGAGACAGACAAAGAAAACACAGAAAAAAACTTAGAAGAATTTTAGAAGAAAATACAATAACAAAATGACAAAATAAATAAAAAAATTAGAAATGATCCTAAATCTACAGATAGAAATCCACAAGATTAATACTAAATTATTAAAAATAGATAACACATTGGAAGGGCAAAGGGGTAGAATTAATGCAACGGTAGACAGAATTAATGAGATTGAAGACAAATACCTAAATACTGCTTTGGAAAGGAATCAATCAGAAAAAAAATCAAAACAGAATGAAGAAAGCCTAAGGTTCATGTGGGATACCATGAAAAGAAGTAATCTACGTGTCATTGGAATTCCAGAACAGGAATAGAAAAATGAAACCACTGAGAGAATCGTCCAAGATTTGCTGGAGGAGAACTTCCCTGGTATAATGAAAGAGAAGAACATATCCATTCAGGAAGTCCAACGAATCCTAAACAGAATAGACCCCAAAAGAAAATCACTGAGACATATCATCATCAAACTCACCAAAACCAAGAGACACTTTAGAGATAAAGACAGAATCCTGAGAACAGCAGGGAAAAAACAAAAGGCTACCTACAAAGGACAGCCAGTAAGAATAAGCTCTGATTTCTCAGCAGAGACCATGCAAGCGAGAAGGCAATGGAATGGTATATATAAAACTATGAAAGAGAAAAATTTTCAACCAAGGATTATATACCCGGCAAAATTGTCCCTCAAATATGATGGTGAAATTAGGAGATTTCCAGATAAGCAGAAA
>NW_006922955.1:91386-92187 GCF_000298275.1 Orycteropus afer afer | reverse complement strand
TGGTGATGGATTGGATGTGGGGCTGACGGAAAGTGAAGAATCAAGGATGGCTCCAAGGTTTGTAACTTCATGTACTGGTTGGATAGTGATGCTCTATATTAAAATGAGAAAGACTTGTGGGAGTAAGAGGGGACTGGTTTGGAAGTTACTGTGACATCTAATCCAAGATGAAGTGCCCGGCATAGAGTGTGGCATGTAGTAGCTTCTTAATGAAATCAATGTTAGATCTTTTTGCTCCTAGTTACAGAGAACCAAAAGTAATTCTGAATATCAGATCTAAAATGATACTCAATAATATATGTATTTTCTTGCCATGATTTAAAAACTATTACCAGTTGCCATCAAGTCAATTCTGACTCATGGTGACTACATATGTGTCAGAGCAGAACTGTGCTCCATAGAGTGTCAGGCCTTTCTTCTGGGATACTTCTTGGTGAACTTGAACTCTTAACCATTTGTGCTTCCCAAGATAGAAACCATTACAAGGTTGTTAATTTGGTCCTGAGCCCATTCCTAAGGCAGATTGGTGGCAGCTGTCAGTGAGGCTGCTTTTAACTTCAAATAACAGAATGTGGAAGAAAAAGTGATCTAAATAATGGCATCATTTATTACCTCACTTAACAAAACGTCTAGAGTTAGGCCATTCCAAGACTGGTTCAGCAACTCAGGAAGGTCATCAAGAGCCCAAGCATTTTCCAATCCCAAGCATTTTCCTCTTTTTTCTTTGCAATTCTCAGTGTATGAGCCATATTACCATTGAAAGTGCAGGGGGCTGCTGCCATTTCAAGAGTCATGTTCTCA
>NW_006922955.1:88494-89901 GCF_000298275.1 Orycteropus afer afer | reverse complement strand
TCCGTTTTATACATATGCATATGTATACATGTAATATGTACATGGAGGTCCTGGGTGGCTCAACTACTAGCCAAAAAGTGTGTTGTTTGCATCCACCAGTGGCTCCACAGGACAAAAGACCAGGCAATCTCCTCCCATCAAGATTACAGCCTTGGAAACCCAATGGGCCAGATTTACTCTGTCCTGTAGGGTCACTAGGAGTTGGAATTGACGTGGTGGGATACAACAGCAACAATATATATTTCACTTAAAACCAAACTTATTATTGGTATTGTAATTATTTGAAGAGAATATAGTTCATAGTTTTCTTGTTACTGAATAAATGAATTGGGGAAAAACATGGACAGTAAAGATTCTTTTAAGTGTGCTGAATTATTTATTTCACCATTAATGTAAAACTCAATGTTCTATAAGGAAGTAGTTTTAAGGGCATTTTATTGACCTGTGAATGTGAAAATGATAGATTGTCTTAAATTCTTATTAACTTGGATAAATTCATTTCTGCTGTTTAACTTAACGAATGATGTGTATCATATGAATGGCTCCTACACAGTACATGATGCGTTTCCTTCACGTGGCAGGGATTTTCTGTAGAAGAGTACGTACATTCAGTATGTATTCCTGAATGAAAATACTAAAACAGGATTGTGATGGTCTCTTGGTAAATGGGCTGACAGTCCATCGTGTGTCAAAGTGTTCCTCTTCATGATTCACTTTTACAAACTTGATCTCTACATTCATTTATTAAGTGGATGTTAGGTCTGTCTCATAAAAATGTGCTATTCTCTAGAATTACTTACATATAAGTACCACTTGTCTTGTCCTAATTATTTTCTTTATGGATTTAGTTACTAGGGAAACCTACTAAGTTAGCAAATCCATTATTCTTGGGGTGCTAGTTACTTGGACAAACTGAATTTTCAAAAAGTCATTTGACCCATTGTTTCAAACAAGGTGAACAAAGAAGTATTTTATGTACGATCAGATTTCTCTTTCCACAGAGCTTTACCCATTCAACAGCCTCGACAAATAAATGACATTGGCATGTTAACGTGTGAGTGTTGCTACCTGGGCCATTAAGAAACTGATTCCCCAGGTAAGAGAGAGTCTTAATGACTTCATGTGTGAGAGAACATCATCTAAATGAGAGGTGGCAAAACAAATATTGGTCATAGCATTACGTGCAGTTAGCTGTTACTGTGACCATCTGCTGACTCCATTGCTTTGTATAGAATGGATTCCCCATGTTCAGTGGTGTGTTGAAATCTGGTGTCCATGGCAACCAAAGCTTCACCAATCTCAAACCAGGCAATGTGGGGATGAGTTGAATTTCTACCTATACAATGACTTTCAGGGGAGTCACCTTCCTAACAGACTTTACAGCTATCTAAGACTGAAGAGATCCAA
>NW_006922955.1:86506-87174 GCF_000298275.1 Orycteropus afer afer | reverse complement strand
CTTTGTGATTGACTTATTTCACTCAGTATAATGTCTTCAAAGTTCATCCACATTATGCAGTCTTTTGTAGATCTACATTATTCTTTAGTATTCCATTGTGTGTATGTACCATACTTCGGTTATCCATTTCTCAGTTGACGGACACCTAGGTAGTTTCCATCTTTTGGCTCTTGTAAATAGTGCTGCAATGAACATGCGTGTGCATATGTCTGTTCTTGTCCAATGTAACCAACCTGCTACCAGGTTGCTGGCTGATCACCCAGAGGAATGTTTCCATATCGTGGACTCAGGGTAGGTCTCTGCTGTTGACAGATTGTGCACTCAGCAGTGGCGGTAGCCAAATCAACCTTGGTAAGTGGGAGTCCATGTTCCTGAGCACATGCAAAACCTCCACCCCTGCCACCATGCCCACTTTGTTCATGACCCCATTGAGCAATGCCAGGAGTAGCTAGGGAAAAAAGGATGGCTGGTTTCCACCAAATGTATCATTCTATCCACCTGATTGTTAAATTCCTCCTCTGCCGAGGTCACCTTTTGTGGGCATTCACATGAGACACAAATACCTTCATTGTTACTTGGTAGCCCATGGTTAGCTGTTCAGTCTCTACTAAAGCCCAGTAACAACCAAAATGCTGTTTCTCAAAAGGAGAGTAGTAATCTGCAGAGAA
>NW_006922955.1:83469-84284 GCF_000298275.1 Orycteropus afer afer | reverse complement strand
TAATGGCTTCCACATGGCTTTTCCTACCATAATAACCCTTACTCCACACATCAGTGACCCAATGTGGGAATTCTGCCAATTTCTCAGTATATCTATTCCAATTATGCATTCTGACACTGGGGAAATCACTACAGGATGGGTTCGGGTATCCACCGGACCCACTGTGAGATGCACCTTAGCTAAGACTCCATCAATGACTTGAACTCCATGTGCCCCCACTCTGCCTGGTGGGCCACAAAGATGCTTTGGGCCCCCTGGAATTAGTGTCAAGTCAGAGCCAGTGTCCAGTAATCCCTGAAAAGTCTGATTATTTCCTTTGCTCTTTGGGGAAGGCTGGGAGAAAGATTGACATCATTATTGATTTTTGGCCATGTAGTGGGATCCTTCCTCAAAGGGACCTGGCCTCCTTTTCATTCAAGGAGTTGCGCGTCTGTAAACTGACTCAAGTCTGGGAATTGTTGGAGAGGACGTGACTCTGTATTCTGGTGATTCAATCTAGGTTGCTGTTCACATGACCTAAATTTCTTCTATCTTTAGAGGTCAAGTAAATATTTAGTAGGCTTTCCATGTATTTCACTACTAGGAACACCATGAGCAAGTAGCCAATGCTATAATCCTACATGAGTCAGACTATTCTGATTATAGTTCTGACTCTGCTGTCCATTATGGTAACCACACCCATCTTGCCTTTGTCGATTAACTGCTGCAACTTGACCCCTACTACCACGGGTCCAATCAGCTCCATCGTAGTTAAGTGTCTTAGTTCAATTAGGGCAGTTCCCACTGTCAAATCAGGTTTACATAAAATAGCAATC
>NW_006922955.1:80388-81509 GCF_000298275.1 Orycteropus afer afer | reverse complement strand
ATTAACTCCTTTCCTAACCTCTCGAGCTGAAACATTGAATGAAGAAGCCGTACATAGTGGTCTTAAATCAATAAACTCAGACTGATCCAATGTTACATTCCTTGCACCATTATCCCACACCCTCAGTAGCCATTCCCATACATATTCTCCAGGTTTCTGTCTGTACACGTTAGCAAAATCCAAGGAGGTCTTTTGAGTGTAGCATACTACCTCCTCAGTCACACTGCCTATTTCACCTTTTGGGGCCTGCTTGGACTTAACTTTAGTTATAGGTCTAGCAGCAACAATGGGTGGTTGGAGAAATTCCTGAGAACATTTAGGAAAGTCATCCATGGCTTCTGCCTCAAGCAATGACCCAGTAGAACAGTTGAGTTAATCCCATCAAACTGAGATGTAAGGGATAATGTTTTTACAGTAATCCCTTCAGATGGGAGGGATTCAATAGAATTTACAGGCTCCATATCCTTATCTTCCTGACTATCTGCCCATACGTCACCATTCCAGGTTTCAGGATCCCATTTTTTCCCTATCAATGCCCTCACTTTAACTTCAGACACCATTCTGGGTTGGCAATTTAATTGATGTTGTAATTCAGCCACCCTTACAATAAGACTCTTGCCTTGTTTTTCAGCAATATCAGCTCTTGTACTAGAAGAAATAAGGCATTCTTTCAGAGCACAACTGGAAACACTGAGGTTTTTTATGGGGCACTTAAGCCAAGACTCAGAATCTCTGATCTCCTCTCGCTCTTTCACTACTTTGTCTAGTGTAAGTAGGACCAACCAACGAGCTTCCTTATACTCCTCATGCTGATAAAATTGCAGAAAAGTATCAAATATGTGATCATCAAGAGCTTCACTTCTCACAAGTACTTGATCTATTGGTGGTGCTATTTTGCATATTAATGTTGCCACCTGATCCCATGGATTAGCAAGGACCTCTTTCCTAACAGAGGCAGGGTCACTAGTGTCTTTACAATTTATCAAATTTGAAAACCAATTTAGGAAGCCCATCCTTATGATTTAGTCTCTCTAGAACCACTCCTGGTACCAAATGTGTTAGACTGGGTTCTCTAGAGAAACAAAACCAGTAAAGCTTATATAGAGAGAGAAAGAGAAATT
>NW_006922955.1:77590-78933 GCF_000298275.1 Orycteropus afer afer | reverse complement strand
GCTGTCACTGTCTCCCAGGTTTAGCTTGTGGAAGCAGTACTCGGCCAGGCTGATGTCCTCCTGGGCACGCAGGTTGCTCATGTGGCCGCCCAGGTCCTTGATGGTCCTCACCTGCTTGTGCAGCTACTGGCTCTCCAGGAGGCCACATAGCTGCATGTCTTCCATGCTGTGGGCTAGCCAGTACAGGCTCAGGAGGCTGTGGTTGAGGCTGTGCTCCAGATGGAAGGCGAACTCCATGGCGTTGAGTCCGCTGCCCCACTCATCTGCAGCAGGCCTACTGATGTTTCCGAGACGGACGCAGCCCCCGCGCTGGTTCTGCAGGGCCAGCAGCTTCTCCGTGTGCTCATGCTTCTCACGCCAACGGCTCAGAAAGTAGGTGGCAAAGTTCTGCAAGGCCACATCTTCTCGGTAGAAATGGTAGGCCATAGAAAGGTAGACAGAGGAGGCATAGAGCTCAAAGTGGATCTGCTGGTTGATGGTGGCCTCACAATCCTGCTGGTACTTCCGATGCACTCGTGAATGGGCCGTTGTCATGGCAGGGGCTGCAGACCATCTGAGGGCAGCTAGTTACAGGTACTTCGGGGTGTTCCAAGACAGCTGAGGACAGAGGGCGTCTCTCAGGAGGCAGGCTGCCACGAAGACTGTGATCTGGACTCAGAGCACAGCCCTCAGATGATGTGGCTCAAATGGTTGGTGTCAGACCCTAAAGAGCAGACCCTAAATGATGGGTAAGGGGAGGGGGTAGGTGGGTACAGAACTCTGCCTGAGTCATTTGAGGATTCCATTTCTTTGGTATTATCATAAAATAAATTTTGTGTATGAGATATACTTCTGACGATTTTGATTTCTCTTATTGAACCTTGCTTATTTCCATCTGATTTTTTAGGTGTAATTCACAGTATATATATAGCCTTTAGTATATCATACACTATCTCTCATAACATGTTAAAATTAATCTTAAAATTCATCCCTTTCCAAGGAAGTATTGAGGTATTTGTCTCCAATCTCACTAATTCTGTCTTCCATTGATTAAATTGTACTCCTTTGCCCCTTCAATGTGTTCTCTATTTCTGAAAATTTATAATTAATCTTCTGGATTTCTATCTGTAGATTTTGTATCATTTCTAATTTTTCATTTATTTTGTCATTTTGTTCTTGTGTTGTCTTTTGAAGTTTTTCTAGGGTTTTGTCTGTGTTTTCCCCAATTTTGTCAGTGTTTTCCTTGATCTGTCTCTCAATCTGTTGAAGGTACCTAAATATAATTCTTTTGAGTTCCTTACCAGGGAGTTCCAATTCTTCTTCTTCCTCAGGGATGTGTTTTGGGTCTTGTTCTGGTTACCAAG
>NW_006922955.1:69102-76230 GCF_000298275.1 Orycteropus afer afer | reverse complement strand
AACAGAGTCAGTCTTCCTAGGGAGCAACTCCCTGCAGCTGGAATGTAAGAGAAACATTTTCTTCCAGACAAAAGGAAGTACAGAGGGAAAATTTGACATGCACTACTGCATAGCTAGCTCACAGGCTCCACTTGGATACAATTCATTATATCCTGAAAGACAGTAAGGTTAGTACACTTGACAACACAGTTTACAAAGTTAGTGCCTCAATCCAAACCAGGAACTGCTCAGATATTTAAGGAAAACATGTCTCTATCCTTTTGTTTTACAATAGGGTCCACTTGTACATACCTGAAAATGTTACATTTTTATTAAAATGCTGGAAAATAGTGTAATTTTCAATTAACTTTAAGAGTGTGTTAACTCCTACCATGGTAACCAAAAACCAAACCAAACTCACTGCAGTCGAGTCGGATACGACTCATAACAATGCCTCCTTGGGTTTCTGAGGTGGTTCACTATCGAAGTAGATCACCCAATCTTACTTCCTAGGAGTGGCTGGTGGGTTTGAACCACCAGCCTTCTGGTTAGCAGTCAGCTCTTGTGGGCCATGAGAAATTGCAAATTCCAAGTATGTTACGATCCAAAGAGAAAATATTTTGGTCTTTGGTTTTGCAACCCAGTACCCTGTGAGATCCAAAAGTTCAATACACAAATAGTGTTTTGGCTGGAGGTATCTTTGCTACTGCTTATGATTAGCAAGTAATCCACATACTGAAACAAAATGCTTTGCTGGAGTTGGAGAGATCTTGTCTTCAGTGAGCACAATCCCCAAAGAGAGTGAGGCTTTTTTTAGACTTGGAAGGGGGCAGAGTGCAGTAGAGTTGTTCTCAGATCCCTCTTCGAAGGTCGTCCCACTCAAAAGCAAATATCTACTGACTTCCTTCTTCTACTGGGGTACAGAAAGTGCTCTTCAGGTCCAAAATTGTAAACTAGGAATAGCTGGTTGGGAGTGCCAAGAGGAGGGTGTGAGTGTTTGGGACTACAGGGTGAACAGTTACTGTAACATGGTTCACAGCCCTCATATCTTGTATGAAACAGTACTCACCCACCTTGGATTTCTTCACTAGCAAGACAGGTGTAGGCTGACCAGCAAGAGCTGAGAAGCCTGTGTTGAAGGAACTGGGAAATAATCGATTGGAGACTCACCCAAGGTTCCTTGTGTAAGAGGTATTGTTTGAGGTGTGGTGGGGTTGTACCAGCTAAAAGCTTCATGTAGACTAGAATGGCATTCTTGACTGGATTTATCTCTGGCCCAAGCCTAAGTGACAACTGCATCATTAATGTGCGCAGGGATAGAATTGCCATTTATCAGTTTTGGTTTAGTCAAAGCCAAGCATACCACTTGCATTCTCCAGCTCTGATCCAGTGGGGCCAACAGGGTCAATTTCTTATTGCCAGAAGATATATCCATTCAAAATTTGAAAAGCAAGTCTCACCCCAGCAGTAGGATGGGGCACCTGGCATGTATAAAAACTCATGAGTTGATGTCCTCTTACCAACTGTACAGTTTCTTGGCTGAATAAAATTGCAAGTGATTTCTTTTCTGGTTATTATCATCACTGACTTTATGCTTTGCAAGGGGGTCCTTTAAGCAATTTAAAACTGAATGTGTTGCTCCTGTATCAAGAAGAAAGTTCACTGATTCCTCTTCAATTCTTACTTTTCAGGGGCTCTTCTGGTGAGACTGGAACATGAAATATAGCCTCTGGTCCCCATTAACCCAACTCCTCCCTGATCATCTTACCAAGAAGCCCCTATGATCTCTTGGTTCATCCTCTACCATTTCTTGGTTCAGTTTTCTTTGTTCTCTGTTTGGACATTCATGCTTCCAATGACCGTTCTCACACCATGCACTGGGTTCTTCCTGAGCTGAGATCATCTGCCAGACAACAAAGGCCACAGGTGCAAGACTTGGGTTTGCAGGGCGACTGCCAGAAGCAGTGCCTGCACTTTCATTTTCTGATTATCCTTCTGCTCTTGTGCCTGTCCTCTGCTGGTAAAAAAACTTAAAAACAATTTCAACCAGTTGCAACAAATTCATTCCCATTACACCTTCTACCTTCTGAAATTTTCTCCAAATATCTGGGGCACTGTGCCTGGAAATATATTTACCATGAGAGCATTTGGGGGCACCTCTGACTCAATATCAGTGAATTGCCTGAAAGTCCAGAAAATTTTTTTCTAGAAATCTAGATGGATCTTGCTCTGGTTTCTGCTATAATTTAAGCATCTTATTTAGGTTCCACTGTTGCAGAGCTCTAAAATGTCTCAACAGTTTCAAGACCTCAGAAGCATTAGGACCTCATCTTGGTTCCTCAGCATGGATTGCCTTATCTTCAGGCTGCACCTGAGCTAGGTGGACATGGTGAAGTCGTTCTGCCTCTTCTTTAGCCTTGCCAAAAATCATGTGTTTTTGACCTCTCAGGAGTCAAAATGATGTCACAATGTGCCTAAAAATCTGCCCAGTTTGGATTACAGGTTATTTTTGTTGTTGTTGTTACCGTTTTAATAGATAAGGTTAGGTTATGCATTCTTTTTAGACCTTCTTGGTAAGCAGGGATGTTATTTTTCCAATCCAACATATCTGAGAATAGGCCATGTACCCATATCACTTGAGGAGCCTTGCCTCAATATTCTCCCTCAGAGTCTATGATCAGAACCTGTTTTGAGGGAAACACACCCACTGAGCCTTAGCCAAATGAAGCACCACTACGAGTGTGCAGAGGGACAGAACCTCTGATTATGTGGATACCATGGGAGCTGATGGATGGCTTAAAGGTGACAGAGATTCCAGTCACCTTCCAGCAGCATAGGGTGAAGGGATCATCACCGGAACCACATCATCCTTGGGTTCAGATTCTAAAACTCTCACACTCTTTCTGATTTTGCACTTATGCTGTCTTTGTCATGCCAAAGAGTCATAAAAGTTTCTACATACATTTTCTCATCCTGATTTTCTTCCCAAGTACAAAACAAATCAAGATGAAAAATAGTATTATAATTCAAATACCCATTCTGTGGCCACTTTCCCCCTTCCCCCAGTGAGTATTGCTGCCAAGTACCATTACAGAGAAATACCATTCTTGATTTTCTCACAAGATCATTCCCAAAATGAGACCAATTTTTTAAGATGCATCCTTGGGGGCTGCAATCTGGAATAGAGCCTTGACTACTACCAATTTCTCCTTGAGTAAACAACCTCTCATGCTTCATCAAACAATGTCCTCCCAGCCTACTACTACTTGATCTTGGCTCCCTTCTGCACTTCACAGTCTTGTCAGAAATCTGGTCTTGGTGCCAGTGCTGTGCATGCAAGATAAGATTTGCAATTTTGCCCACCTGGCAATGTACTGCTAACCAGAAGACTGGTGGTTCAAACCCACCAGCCACTCCTTGGAAGGAAATGGGGCAATCTACTTCCATAGTGATACTGCCTCAGAAACCCAAGGAGGGGTTGCTATGAGTTGGATCCGACTCCACGGCAGTCAGTTTGGTTTTTGGTTTTGGCAATATACAACTTTTTTTTCTCTCTTCAAAAAATGACATTGCCTCTGAACCCATGGGCTTCCAGACCCAGAGGCAGACAATGAAACCCTCCCCCAGAAATATGTTTCTAGTGCAGCTGGGAGGAACTCATTGGTTCAGGGCACCATGTGGATCTGGGAGAGGCTCTGTTCAGTGGGATGCTACCTAGGAGCCGCCACACACTGTTAGCCAAATGTAGGCTGATGCCTGGAGCAAGGCAGAGTCACTTTAATCACACCAAGAGAACAGAGAAAAAAGAGTTTAATCACTTATGCATAAGTGAAAACAGAGTTTCAGGGTAGTCTAAAAATTTGCCCAACATTGGTGTGTAAATACGGAGTTTATATATGTTGAACCAAAGGTTAGAGTCATGTGTACACATTCTATTCCCAAGGATTGAGACTTTTGATTTATAACAGGAACAAACAAAAGCTACTTAGTTAGGAGTATAAAATTTTATCTTTATTTCTGGAAGACATCAACTCCAGGTGAGTCCTGTTTTTCTTAAGGCTGACCAACCTAGAATGTCATATGTTATAATCTTAATGTCTTTTTGTCTGTGTTCCAAGGTGTTATTTTTTTTTTCCTGAAGTTATGTTGTACATTAAGTCATCACTGTGAGGGCAACTTGGGTGCCATGGCAGGGGGCCTGTGACAAGTGGCTGGCAGCAGTGTGGTGGAGACTTTGGGGTTTCCCAAGGTAGGTGACAATGGAGGGCATCTCCAGGTGGGTGGACTGGTGGTGGGGATGGTAGGGTCCTAGATGATGCATCCAATATGGCAGAGTAGGGAGGCAGCCCGAGAACTAGGACTGGAGTGGCAGGGTATGGTAATAGCACCACATCCCATGGAACAGAAACCTGTGCTCATTTCTTTTTTAGCCCCTATTGAGTTTTTAATTCGGGCAATAGTACTTCTAGTTTTCCAACCACTTGTCTGTCGGTTTGCTGTACTGTGATGACTTGTGTGTTGCTGTGGGGCTGGAAGCTATGCCAGCAGTGTTTCAAATACCAGCAGGGTCAACCATGGTGGACAGGTTTCAGTAAAGCTTCCAGACTAAGATAAACTGGGAAGAAGGATGGGCCCCTCCACTTCTGAAAAAACTGGCCACTGAAAACCTTATGAATATGAGTGAAATACTGTCTGACATATTACTGGAAAACTTAATGAATAGCCCTGAAACAATGTCTGATATAGTGCCAGAAGATGAGCCCTTCAGGTTGGAAGACACTCAAAATATGACTGTGGAAGACCTACTTCATCAAAATAGAGTCAGCCTTAATGACATAGATGGAGTAAAGCTTTTGAGATCTTCATTTGCTGATGGGGCATGACTTCAATGGGAGGAAACAGCTGCAAAGTTTCATGAACAGTCAGAACGTGGAATGTACAAAGTATGAATCCAGGAAAATTGGAAGTTGTCAAAAGTGAAATGGAACGCATAAAGATTGATATCCTAGGCATTAGTGAGCTGAAATGGACTGGTATTGGCTATTTTGAATCACATAATCATATAGTCTTCAGTGCTGTGAATTGCATGACAATAATTGTCAAAAAGTACATTTCAAAATTTATCCTGAAGTACAATTCTGTCAGTGATAACATCCATATGCCTAAAAGAGAGACCAGTTAATACTGTTATTCAAATTTACACACCAAATACCAAAGCCAAAAATGAAGAAATTGAAGATTTTTGCCAACTTATGAAGTCTGAAACTGACCAAATATGTACTCCAGATGTATTGATAATTACTGGAGATTTGAATGTGAAAGTTGGAAATAAAGCAGAATCATCAGAAATTGGAAAATATGGCTGTGGTTATAGAAATGACATCAGAGATGGCATGATAAAATTTTGCAGAATGGACAACTTATTCTTTGCAAACACCTTTTTTCAACAACATAAACTGCAGCTATACACATGGACCTCACCAGATGGAATACACAAGAATCAACTTGACTAGTTCTGTGGAAAGGGGCAAAGGAGAAACTCAATATTATCAGTCAAAACAAGGCCAAGAGCTGCCTGTGGAACAGACCGTCAATTGCTCTTATTTAAGTTTAGATTGAAGCTGAAGAAAATTAAAACATGTACATAAGAGCCAAAATACAACCTTGATTATATCCCACCTGAATTTAGAGACCATCTGAAAAATAGATTTGATGCATCAAACACCATTGACCAAGACTAGACAAGTTGTGGGATGACATCAATAATACCTGAAGAAAGCAAAAGGTCATTAGAAAGACAGGAAAGGAAGAAAAGACTGAAATGATGTCAGAAGGGACTGAAACTTGCTCTTGAATGGAGAGTAGCTAGAGAATGGAAGAAATGTTGAAATAAAAGAGCTGAAGAGAAGATTTTAAAGAGTGGTTTGAGAAGACAAAGTAAAGTATTATAGTGAAATGTGTAAAGACCCAGAGTTAGAAGACAAAAAGGGATGAACATATTTGGAACTTCTCAAGCTGAAAGAACTGAAGAAAACATTCAAGTCTCAAATTCCAGTATCAGAACATTCTACAGTCAAAATATTGAACTATGCAGGAAGCATCAGTAGGAGATGGAAGGAATACAGACAATCACTCTATCAAAAAGAATTAGCCAATGTTAAACTATTTCAGGAGGTAGCACATCATTAAGAACCAATGGTAGTAAGGAAGAAGAAGTCCAAGATGCACTGAAGGAACAGGCAAAAAGCCAGGCTTCAGGAATTGACAAAATATCCATTCAGATTTTTCCACAAACAGTTGCAGTGCTGGAGATGCTCACTAGTTTATGCTAAGAAATTTGGAAGACAGCTCCCAGGTCAACCGACTGGAAGGGAGACATATTGTGCCCATTCCAAAGAAATGTAATCTAACAAAATGTGTAAATTATCAACCACTATCATTAATATCACATCCCAGTAAACCCTTGCTGGAGATAACTCAGAAAGTGTTGCAGCGGTATACTGACAGAGTACTTCCAGAAATTCAAGCTGGATTTAGAAGAGGATGTGGATTGGGGATTGTTATATGAGATGGTTCTTGGCTGAAAGCAAAGAATACCAGAAAGATGTTTACCTGTATTTTATTTACTATGCAAAGACATTTGACTGTGTGGATCATAACAAATTATGGATACCATTGTGAAGAATGAGAATTCCAGAACATTTAATTGTACTTATGAGGATTTTGTACATAGACAAAGATGCTGTCATTTGAACATGACAAGGGGATTGAATACTGCATGGTTCAAAATCAGGAAGTGTGTTCATCAGGGTTGTATCATGTCACAATAATTTCAATCTCTATGCTGAGCCAATAATCTGAGGGGCTGACTGTACGAAGAAGAATGCAGCATCAGGGTTGGAGGAAGACTCGTTAACAACCTGCAATATGCAGATGACGTAACCTGACTTTCTGAAATTGAAGATGACTAGATATTGAAGATGACTAATGAAGATGAAAGACTACAGTCTTCGGTGTGGATTACACCTCAACATAAAGGACTGGACCAATAACCAACATCCCAATAAATGGAGAAAAGATTGAAGTTGCCAAATATTTCATTTTACTTGGATCCATAATTAACCACCATGGAAGCAGCAGTCAAGAAAT
>NW_006922955.1:67205-68693 GCF_000298275.1 Orycteropus afer afer | reverse complement strand
GGGTCAGTGAAGAAGATCTACAATTAGATGGATTGACACAGTGGCTACAACCATGGGCTCAAGCATAGCAAGGGTTGTGAGGATGGTGCAGTGTTTCATTCTGTTGGATGTGGGACCTATATATGTCTGAAACAACCTGAAGACACCTAAGAACAACACTTCTAGTTTCCAACAACTTTCTCTTATCTTCCCATAGCCCCATTCTATAGCACCTTGTTCTCTTTCTAGGAGCCCAATATCTTATTAAAAGACTGAGAATTTGAATTTGAAGTTTTGGGAAGAGTTCTCTATATGGTTGTCTCGGTACCATTTGATGGAGAAACTTTTTTTTTTTCCTCACCATTTAATCATCTTTGCACCCTTGTTGAAAATCAATTGACTATCAATGTATGGGTTTATTGCTGGACTGTGAATTCCATCCCATTGTTCTATGTTTCTATTATTCCAATCATATAGTATTGATATTTCTCCTCTCATCGCTCAGTTCTATAGCAGCCTATTCTTCTTATATAAACCTATTGTCTTCTTTTAAAATCTAATAAAAAAGAATTTCAAGGTGTATGTACCATTCACTTCTGTTTCCTGTATTGGATCTGTTCCCTCTTGCCCTCAATGGATTCCAGTTTTTCCATTATGAACATCTCTTTCATTTTTCTCATATATTTGCAAACTGCTGTACATTCATTCATACGAATGGATAGTAAAAGCATTGTTTGGTTAACATAGGTAAAAAGCATGATTTTATTCTGCAGTTGTGGTGCCCATTTCCCAAGTTTACTCTTCCTCTGAATAGAGGGCAGGGTGTGTCAATGAGGCTGCAGTCTTCTCCCTTTGGAATACATGGTATGCAGCTAGTAGGTAAGGTAGGTGCCCTCCCTCTTGCCAAAATAAGTGAGGCATTTCGCTGGCAGTGGAAGACTTTAACGTGTTTCCTTCTAGGTTGATGTGCTTCTGTTTTCAGTCTCAGACAAGTCTGCTGTGTAGGTCTGCAGGTGTCTCAATCCTCGCTCTAATTTATGATCTCTTTTTGGTCATGTAAGACACCCTGGTTGCAAAATTAGTTTGTTTTACAAAGCGGCATGTTGTATGCAGAAAAATGCACCCCCCCCAACTATGACCACACCCTAACCCCTGGAACTTAAATATGTTACCTTCCATGACAAAAGGGACTTTATAGATACGATAAGGATCTTGGAAAGGGGAGATTATCCAGAAGGGCCCAATCTAATCAAACAAGTCCTCACAAACATAGAGCCTTTCCAGGCTGTGGTCAGAGGAAGATGTGACTATGGGAGGATGTTGTTAGTTACCATCAGTCAATTTTGACTAATGGCAACCCCGTGCTCTACAGGGTTTTCAGAGTTGTAAGCTTTTGGAAGCAGATCACCAGGCCTCTCTTACAAAGCACCTTGGGGTGAATTTGAACTGCCAACCTTTTGGCTAGTAGTTAAGTGCTTAACCATTTGCACCATCTAATGTCTCCTATAG
>NW_006922955.1:66064-66890 GCF_000298275.1 Orycteropus afer afer | reverse complement strand
ATTACAACCACAAAGGAATACTAAAATATGACATACAGCAAATCTTTCTCTCAAAGAACTGGTTTTTAAGGGATTAAGGGTGAGGGCATCAGAAGAAGGAGCCCTGGTGGTACAAGAGTTAAAAACTCGGCTGCTAACTGAAAGGTTGGTGTTCAAATCCAGCCGCCATTCCATGGGAGAACAGACTTGGCAGTCTGCTTCCATAAAGATTACAACCTAGGAAACCCTGTGGGGCAGTTCTACCCTAAAGCAAGTTCTTTAGGGTTGCTTTGAGTTGGAATTGACTCAATGGCACACAACAATGATGGAATGGAAAGGCTTTTTATTTTCAAATCTCTCTATATAATAGAAAATGAGTATTTAGGCAAAAAAAGTTTTATTTACTTATTTCAGTTGGGGGTATATTTAGGAGTGACATTGCTGGGCCATAGGTTTCTCTCTTAGGAGTTATTGCCCATTTTTAAGTGGTTGTAGCAATTTATACCCCAACAAGCACTTACAAGTCTTCCAAATTGCTCCACATCTTAGTCAACATGGGACATTGCTAGTCTCAGTTTTTTTTTTTTTTTTTTAATTGTACTATTCTTTCTTTCTTGGTCAGATTGGAAATGAACTAACTAAAATTGGTTTAAGCACAAAGGCAGAATTGGAGCAAGGACACAGGAGTGTTTTATGTAAGCTTAGGGGTCACTGGAGACAGGGAGAATATCACCAGAATTTTCTCTTCTCTTTTGTCTCTGCTTCTCCATGCTCAAACCAAAAACAAAACAAAACAAAACAAAAAAATACTCACTGCCATGGAGTTGATTCCAACTCATAGCAATCT
>NW_006922955.1:60515-65551 GCF_000298275.1 Orycteropus afer afer | reverse complement strand
CCGACTCGACGTTACATAACAACAACATACTCACCAAACGGTTGATAGAGGGAATAATAGGGAAGAGGATATTTTTTTTTGGATCTCACAAAATTACAATTCTATTGAAAATAAGCATATATAAATAGCAATGGTTCAGCATTGTACTGGAGATACTAGCTAGGGCAATTGGTGGGGGAAAAAAAAAAAAAAAGATCCAGATTGGAAAGGAGAATGTCATACTATCTTTATTTGCAGATGACATGATCTTGTATATCGAAACTCTTAAGAAATCCACTAAAAATGCTAATCTCAATTAATAAGTTCAGCAAGATTTTAAGATGTAAAAATCAACCATGTTACCTTTCAGGCCTAAAATTGAACTCACTCCCATGGATTGGCTCTCAGCCCAATAGCAGAAAGACCTAAATGCAGAACACCTACCCCAGGGTGATGCACTCACTTACTCTAGGGAGATACACCTCTTAGAGCAATTGGCCATGGGGCACCAGAGGGGTAGCATTCATATAGAGGGAAAGCTGGACAGACAGGAGTGCACAGTTAAGAAATGCACAGCAAGGGGGTAGTCACAGGGGAGGGAGAAGAAGAGAGTTTGTTATGGTTGGGGATGGTAATTATAAGGCATGAAATAAAATGTACACCAACTGTTCAATGTAACACTAATTGCTCTGTGAATCTGTACCCAAAGCACAATAAAATTAAAGAAAAAAGATGTAAGAAAATACACAAAAATTAATTGTATTTCTATACACTTTCAAAGCTCAATCTGAAAATGAAATTAAGAAAACAATACCATTCACAATACCATCAAAAAGAATAAAATATGTGTGATGGTTAATTTTATGTGTTAACTTGGCTAGGCTATGATCCCCAGTATTTTTGTCAATTGCTAAACTAGCTACTGTTCCATAGTGTAATGTGATCTAACGTAATGTAATCACTTTCCATAATGTAATTTAATGCAATCAATCAGTCAGTCAAAAGAAGGGTTTCCTTAGGGTGTGGTCTGCCTCTAGACTATAAATAGATATTTTGGTAGAAGTTTCTCTCTCTTTCTCTATTCTGGACTCTTCCCCATCACTTGACCTATGGATCTTGGGATACAAGTCTGCAGAAGTCTCCAGCCTACCTGCCAGCTGCCTAACCTATGAATTTTGAACTTACCAGGCCCCTTTCCCCCAATGCCATGAACTGGAGGGAGTCTGTAGCCTATTTTCTGACCCACATATTTGGGATTTTCCAGCCCCAACAACTGTGTGATCCAATTCCTTGAAGTAAATTTCTCCCTTTCTATACATATGTATATGTCTCACTGGTTTTGTTTCCCTAGAGGACTCTAAGACAATACTTATGAATAAATTTAATAAAAGAAGTGCAAAACTTATCCTCGCTGCCATGGAGTCAGATCCCACTCATAAATACCCCTCCTTGGCTTTTCAAGGCGGTATCACTATGGAAGTAGATTGCCCAACCTTCCTTCTGAAGAGTCGCTGGTGGGTTTGAATCACCAGCCTTCTGATTAGCGGTCAAATACCTTAAGCACTACACCATCAGAGCTCTGCCATTTTAATCTCTGTGTGTCTGAGTACTGTTTAAAATTCATAGCATAAAATACAAGCGTTCTTTTTTGAGTACCTTAAAACACCAACACACAGGACTTTTCAAACTATAGCTTGGACAAGAGAGTCATTTCCCTAGTATTAAAGCTGTGAGACTCAGAAGGTGTTATAAACCATGTTCCCAGTACATGCATGAACCCAGTCTACAGAGAGAATTATCTTAAGGAGCTCTGGTGGAGTAGTGCCTATAGTATTTGACCGCTAACCAGGAGGCTGGTGGTTCAAACCCACCAACCACTTCTCAGAAGGAAGACTGACCAATCTACTTCTTTAGATATACTGCCTCAGAAACCCAAAGAGGGGTTGTTATGGGTTGGAATCGACTTGACGACATTGAGTTGGGTTTTGGTTTTAATTTTCATAAGTGTGTAGATGCTCTTGTAATTAAGAAAATACAAATTCATTTAAAAAATATATTGCATTCAGCTTCCCAAATTCCCTGGACTACTCTGGAATCACCAGTGTATCTGTACTCCATACTCTGTACCCTGCCCAGAATTCTATATCTGGTAAAACTATTTTTCAAGAATGAAGGCAAAATTAAGACATTCCAATATAAACAAAAGCTGAGGGAGTTTGGGTCAACTAAACTAGCCTTATAAGAAATGCTAAAGGAAGTTCTTCAGATAGAAGTGAAAGGACACTAGACAATAACTCAAAGCTGCATGTAAAGAAGAAATTTAAAAGGGCCAATTTTATGGTATTTTTGTTTTCTAATTTTAGTAGTTATGTCCTGCATTATTCCAAAAGGCATCATACATAAAATAAAATTATAAATTTATTCTATTGGGCACATAATGTATAAAGATGTAATTTATAATAACAACTACATAAAATGTGTTGGGGTGGTATACAAATAAAGTTTTATATGTTACTGAGGTTAAGTTGATATTAACTTAAATTAGGATGTTACAAATAAAAGATGTCAACTGCATTCCTCATGGAAACCACAAAGAAAATATCTTTAAAAAGACCCAAAAAGAAAGGAGAAAGCACTCAAAATGGTTAACTAAAACCAACAAAAAAATCAACTAAAGATAAATGATGGCAGTATTTGAGGAAATAAAGAAAAACAAAAGGTATAAGATGCACAAAAAGCAAATAGAAAAATAGCAGAAATAAGTCCATCCTTATCGATAATTATTTAAATGTAAATAGATTTAACTCTCTAATAAAAATGCAGAAAGTGCTAGAATGAATTAAAAATATGATCTGTCTATATGCTGTCTACAAGAGATAAAATACACAAGGACAAAAAGAGGTTGAAAGTGAAAGGATGGAAAATAATACTCTGTGCAAATATAGTGACTAAAAGAGAGTTGGGGTGGCTAAATAGTTATCAAGCAAAATATACTTTAAGTCAAAGATATTTATAGACACACAAAAGGTAATTATATAATGCTAGAAGGGTCAATTCATAAAGAAGATGGAAGAATTATCAATATGCATGCACCTAACAACAGAGCCCCAAAATATGTAAGCAATCACTGACAGAATTGAAGGGAGAAATAGACAGTTCTACAATAATAGTTTGAGACTTCAATACACCATTGTCAATAATGGACAAAAAATCTAGAAAGGAGGTAAGAAAACATAGATTTGAACAGCACTGTAAACCAACTAGACCTAACAGACATATATAGAACACTCCAAACAACAACGGCAAGAATACACATTCTTCTTCAGCGCACATGGATCACTCTCTAGGAGAGACCATTTGCTAGGTCACAAAACAAGTCTCAATAAATTTAAAAAGACTGAAATCATACAAAGTATCTTCTTCAACCACAACCAAATGAAACAAGGAATTAATAACAGAAGGAAAACTGGGAAATACACAAATATGTGGAAATTAAACAGTCAATAGGTCAATGAATAAATCAAGAGAGCTATACAGAAGATCCACTGGCAACCTCCTACATTGAAAGAAGTGAGTCAAACCTCACGGTAAGAAGGACAGATCTGATGTGGCAGAATTAAACACCAATGAGTGAGATTTCTATAGATGCCCCACTTCCATATTCACTGTTAGATTGTGAAAGTATTAAACTAAATAATAATAATAATAATAAAATCGAACCCACTGCCATTGAGTAGATTCTGACTCATAGAGACCCCCATCGCGTTTCCAAGCCTATAAATCTTTATGGAAGTAGATTGCCTCATCTTCCTCCCATGGAGCAGCTGGTTACTTTAGAACCACTGACATTATGGTTAGGAGCCAAATGCCTTACCCACTTTCAAATTGGTGTGTTTTGTTTGTTTGTTTGTTTTGTTTTTCCAGATGATTGATTAATGCTGTGCTGTATATCGTATAAGGTACTTCGCAGTATTCCTCACCCTGCTTATATTCTTGATAAACAATGATTTTCATAGTCTAAATTCTGACTCATAACAATCCCCATTAGATTTCCAAGACTCTAAATCTTAATCTTTATGGAAGTAGATTCCCTCATCCTCCTCCTGCAGAACATCTTGTAGGTTTGAACCACCGACCTTCTGGTCAGCAATCAAATGCCTTACCCACCACACCACCAGAGCTCTTCTTTAAGGAGCTATTTAAAATGTTAACAGCAAACCTTTACATTTGGAACTGACTTAAAATACTGAGAATTGACAATGTAGGCATGCACACTGGAGTTTAAAATTAATTCTAATTATAAATGTTAGACCCACAGTGATTTGCTAGGAGACAGGGTCTGGATCACAGCCCATGATCCTGATGTCAACTCCAGTGTGTGCCTTAGTGGTAGTAGCAGCCAGTCTCCAAGATGGCTACCAACGATCCATGAATCCTGATATTCCTGCCCTTCTGCAGTTCCATACCACATCAAATCTTGGCTGACTCTGTGTGACCAGTGGAATGTGGTGGAAGTGGCATTCTGGGCTTATGACTTGTGGCAAGGCCTTACAAAGTCTTGCAACTTCCACCTGGACCTCTTGGGATGCTCATGTTTGGCAAACTCATCTCTTAGGAGTCAGTCACCATGCTGTGAAAAGCCCATGTCACATGGAGAAACATATGTCATTGTTCTGATTTACAGCTCCAGATGAGCTTCCATTGAACAGATAGCATCAATCAAGAACCAAGTTATTACTTCATCTCGGATGTCCAACTCGGTAGAGCACTCATCTGAATACACCAGCCACAGCCTGCATCTGACTCCAACCAAATGAGACATTCCAGGTGAGATACATTCATTCAAATCCAGCCTGTTAGTTTCCCAGGGCATCTGTAACAAGGTATCAGAAACTTAGTGACTTAAGACAAGAGTAATTTATTCTTTTACAGTTGTGGAGGCTAGAAATCCAAAATTAAGGTATTGGCTGGGCCATGCTCCCTCTGACAACTCTAAGGAAGAAGCCTTCCTTGTCTCTTCCTGGCTTCTGGTGGCTGCTGGCAATCTCTTCTCTGTC
>NW_006922955.1:55043-59875 GCF_000298275.1 Orycteropus afer afer | reverse complement strand
ATATACATACAAGAATGGCAATAATTTCCAATGGCATTTAGTGCTAGTCACTAACAGAAACATTTGATAATATCATCAGTCGATTAATACAAGATTCATGTAATCTTCACACAAGCATTAGGAGGCCTGTTCTGTTATTATCCCCAGTTACAGATGAAGAAACTGAAACAATTGCTCCATATCATTAAACTATTTACTAGTGGAGTCAGAATCCAAATCCTTGATATCCATCTAGAGGGCCTTCACCTTTGACTAACAACATTTACACCAATCTTAATAATTGTCTCCCTTTAGTACAGTCCCTTGTATGATTCTCTGTACACTAGACAGTAAGCTCCCAGATATATATTTATATATATGCTTTAGGCACTATGCCATTTGACTGATAACCAGAAGGCTGGCAGTTCAAATCTACCAAGAGTCAACTGTATAAAAACCCTCATTGAGTCCTCAGCAATCACTCTGTACCAAGTACATAGTAGGCATTCTCTCAATATATTTTAAGCTAAATGAAGCACCCATAGCACTTGAGTACATTTTAGTTTGGAAAGTATGTAGGGACCAAAATTTGACATGCAGAATATGTAAAAATAATCATAAGTTATTCTGCTCTCACCCTGGGTCTTGATAACATAGCTGCTTCCTGTGAAAAGAAGCTCTGTGTCTTTAACAGTGATTCTTTCTTCACTTGAGTGTTCGTCACCTAAGATGTATGACATAATATGTAAAAATGAATGCATTCAAATAAATTGAGGGCAGAAGAGATAACATTTTCACATCTAAAGAAATATTGTTGTTTCCTGCATTTCACTGCTTTGGTGTAAGAGAATCACACTAACCACCAGAATATGTCGCCATAGTATAGGATTTAACCTGACCACACAGCACTGCTTCCCTGACACAGTTCACCCCCTGCTGTGCTTTCTCAGGACACATCCTGGAGACTATGTTTTGTCTCTAGCAAGCCACAGTCATAGGTCAGCATAAACTCTTCTACAAACATTAGACAGCTATTTAGCCAACATGTCCACATCTTAGTATGATGATTAATTCCCTGGCATTACCCACCTTGGAGGCTGAAGGACACAGGAATATGAGAAACACATGTTTACACAAATATGGTTCACTTCTCAGATGGGGGTGGTAATGTTGGCCCCATTGTGCTGACAGCAGAAGGTGGATCTCCACCTGCAGTTGTTAGGGAGAGGCCTACCTGCCAACCCAAATGAATAGAAGAGTGAAAGTTGAGCTTGGCTAGTGCTAGGCACGTTTCATGGCTCTATAATGAGCCACAAACGTGTGCAGTGAACAATATAGACAATGAGGGTTCTGTAAATACACTGTCTAATGGGCATGATGTGGCAAAATGATATTCTTAGATTTATTTACACAAGCACGTATGCCAAGGAGCTCCATGCACAATACTGACACTGTTTCCTCCATTCTCAGGACTATTCTGTGAAGTAAGTCCACCTGGGGCCACTTCCCACACTGTCACCCATTAGAAACTGCCCCTCTCTGAAATCACTGATTCAAACAGCCCACACTGACCACCTTCTTCTATCAATGGGGTATCTCCCCTTGGATGGTTCACAGACACTTCCAACACAAAATGGCAGAAAATGAGAGGAGTGAGAAGTTCATGGATGTAAACCCTTTGGTAGCATGTGCTGATGGTAGCCACATGAGACACCTTCAGCTGTGAGTGGTTTTGGTGCCAGATGAAACTATGAGGACACCACCCTGCTCTGGTTTGCAGATACCACCAGTTCATCCTGGATGGGACACCTCATGAATCTGTGAGATGATCACATATACAATAGGTGACTGAGCTGCAGGTTGCCGTCCACTGCCCTCTCCACATGTCCTGGGGTATAGCCAGTAGTTGATGTGGGCCTTGTCACCTGATTGCCAACTCAAGGATGTTGGCCATCAGGTGCTCAAGCATAGCAACTAGGAAAACCCATGTGGATGAGCTCAGCTGCTGGGCATAGTGGCTCTACTACAGCAGCCATTCCATGCGGCTCATGAGGAACTGCAAAATGACTTTCACGGAGAAGCAGAGAGATGCCTTCTCCCAGATATCATGTTTGCTGGATTTGGCTCTGATCAGCCCAGCTTGATTTTCCCACTGGCCAGGGCCTATCAAGACACCAGTACTTGTCCTCGCCTACTGTATCTCTGTGTCCCATGCCCTCACTGGCCAGAAAGCTACCTTGGTAGGAGTCTGATCACCCTAATAACTTGTCCTTCTTTTTGAGGGAACACTAACTTTCTGCTTGACTTTATCACTGTAGAAAAAATTGTGGGTTTCAATAGAAATTTTGCCTTGTCTAGAGGACCATTCCAGGTTATCTGATTCTAGCTCTGCACTGTCTGTAAGTTTTACGTCTTTCAAAGTTGTAGGTCACTGATACACACAATGTCTTGTCCATAGAGGTTCAATAGTCTCCGTACTTACACTATAATAAAACCAGTTTTGTTTCCATTATTTTTACTTCAATATCCCTGGTCGTTATGCTTCTGTCTATTCTTTGGATTCTTAGAAACCAGTTATACCATCTGCAAATTTCCTCATGAGTTAAATAGAATCTCTTAGCACATATTAATTCATTTCATATCTGCATAAGCATCATACTTTTACTGTTTAAAAAATATCTTCAACACCAAGATGCCCATTTATAGCTAGATTATTCCCTATTGGAACAATGGTTGGGAATTTGGTTTGGGTATGATCATTTGGAGGGAGGTCTTTCTGTTTTTGATCTCAAATAAATTATGAATTTCAAGTGCTCTGGAAGAATAACTACTTGATATCTGAGCTGGAGAGTTTTTCTGTTTCTGTGTTTACTCTTCATTCATGGCTTATAGAAACAAAGTGATATGCTCTATTTGTCTGTGTCCACATGTCTATGTAATTCAGAAAAGCCTTCACCTCTGATGTGAGTTTTCCTACCTCCAGATGGTATTAATATAATACCTCATAATGTCTTAAATTAAATGAGCTCTGTTTTGATTGGTACAACAAAACGATTGCTTATAAAATGAAATATTCTAAAAACTTTCTAAAAATAAGGAAATTGAACTACTTTTAAATATGCAGAATATAAACAATATATATTTTTCCAGAACCAACTCAGAGCCATTTTAAGAATTCAAGTGCACATTATATATGTAAATATTTGGCAAACGAGACTAGTTTAATATTTTTGGTTTAATTAACACTTTATGTATTCTCTAAGAGTCCCTGTGTAGGACAAATTGTTAATACTCCTGACTATAAAAGGGAATACTGTGTGGTTTAAAATCAGGAAAGATGTGCACCAGAGCTGTGTCCTTTCACTCTACTTATTCAATGTGCAAGCAGAGAAAATAATCCAAGAAGTTGGACTATATGAAGAACATGGCATCAGGATTGGAGGAAGACTCATTAACATTTTGCCATCGGCAGATGACACAACCTTTCTTGCCGAAAGCGAAGAGGACATGAAGAACTTACTGACGAAGATTAGAGACTTCAGTATGGATTACACCTCAACATAACGAAAACGAAAATCCTCACAACTGGACCAGTAAGCAACATCATGATAAACAGAAAACGTACTGAAATTATCAAGAATTTCATTTTGCTTGGATCCACAATCAACACCCATGGACATAGCCGTCAAAAACTCAAATAATGTGTTGCCTTGGGTAAATTTGCTGCAGAAGACCCCTTTAAAGTGTTCAAGAGCAAAGATGTCACTTTGAAGACTAACATGTACCTGACCCAAGCCACAGTATTTTCCATAGCTTCATATACTTGTGAGAGTTGGACAATGATTCAGGAAGACTGAAGAAGAACCGATGCCTTGTGTTGGCGAAGCATGCTGAATATCCACCATGGAGTGCCAGAATAACATATAAATCTGTCTTGGAAGAAATACAGGCAGAATACACCTTCGAAGTGAGGCTGGCATGACTTTGTCTCAAGTACTTTGAACATGTTATCAGCAGGGACCAGTCCCTAGAGAAGGACATCATGCTTGGCAGACTAGAGGGTCAGAGGAAAAGAGGAAGACTCTCAAGGAAGTGGACTGATGCAGTGACAGCAAGAGTGGGCTCAAACATGGCAAAGACTGTGAGGGTGATGCACAACTGGGCAATGTTTCGTTCTGCTGTACACTGGGTCTCCATGAATCAGAACTGGTTCGATGGCACCTAATGATACCAATAACAAAAAGAAAACCCCACAATTAATGAGAATTTATGCAGCATGTTTATATTTAACCATAATGTGATAAACACATTGCAGAAGTAATCTCTTGGGTTTAAAAATAGCACACCAAAAACACAGAAACATAAGAAAAATCTTATCTATTATAAACATAAAAATAGTTAAATACCATAATTTAATGTAAACCACGTCTTTAAAAATGTGAAACATTATAATAAAATACATGCTATTTACACAGGACCAAGGTAAAGCTATCTCCACATTATCAGATCATCAATCTTGAAGTCATTATTAACAATGAAACAAATACAGCACCTCTATTTTCCTGGTCAAGCCAACAACAAAGAAAAGAGAGAGATAAATCATATTTACTTTAAACATGTATGACTTATTGTGACATTCAGAAGTGGAGGACAGAAAGTGCCCATTCTAGAATTCCAGGCACAGCCTTTGCATGTGGAGGCCTGTAACCCATTCAGCTGGAAAACCATAGAGTCTATTCTTTCATTCAAACATAAACCAAATGAGTCTCTTTAGTTACCTTTTAAGGAAGGTACTAAATATATTCTGCAAAAATAAGCCTTTATTGAAAAAGATCGAAGGTGAGTGTAATGTC
>NW_006922955.1:52303-54158 GCF_000298275.1 Orycteropus afer afer | reverse complement strand
AATAGCTATATTTTCTAAAAAAAGGTTTGTGGAAAGAGTGGCAGAGTGGCATTGTTTTATATTTTTTTATAACTCTATTTCTTTTGACAGAATATAAGAGTGAAAAAGGCAAATGTCCTCATATTGTTATGAAAATAGTTTCCATGGGCCACACTGCTGGTCTAACCTAAGGCCTGGGAGCTCTGCTGTTGGGAGCTTGGGTATTGCTCAAGGTAACACAGCAAGTATATGGCAAAGCAGAATTAGAATTTAGGTCATCTGACTCCAAGTTCATGATTCCCTCCAACATTTTTCATTTTTCCTTTAGTTCCAGAGAGCAGTGGAGGTGGGGTGCTGAAGATGGAGGTAGCAGAGAATAGAACCACCAAAACTGGTATTGCCATTTTGCCTCATCAATCATTCACTGCAACACTAGGAAGGCTTGGGATTGACACAGACATTTCCCTGAAAGGATTGAATGCATTTTCCATCAATGTATTAATATGTCACCCTCATATGAAACAACTATCTTGATTTTTCCTTTCTGAGCCAATTTATATAGGCAGTTCCGTCACATCCTGTTCTCTCCATTCTAAGAGAAGAGTCACAATCTTCTAATTAAAAAAGAAAGAAAGAAAAGCTAATGAAAATAAAAAAGGAAATAGACACAATCATGAGATCTAGTTGAGGCTATAAGTAGATAGAGCATACACCTGGCACAACACAGAGAGCAATATAAAAGGTCATAGCTCTTAATTTAATTGAAAATTGCCTCCTAATAATCTTGAGGCAAAGACTTCAGCTTAGACAAAAAGCATCAATAAAATAATCTCAAATACCTCATTCTAAACTCTTAGGTGGTTAGAGAATCTATGGTGGTTAAGAAAGAGAATAGACAGTAGAGTAAAAAGACAATGAAACAGGGATAAGAAAATAATTATTGCCATGTGTGAGTAAAGAAGTAATCAGTATCTATTCTCTGTCTCATATATATTTGTTGTAATTAGTGCTGGCAAATCAATTTTCAATTCATAGAAACCCCATGTGACAGAGTAGAACTGCCCCATATGGTTTCGTAGGCTTCAGTCTATACAGAAGCAGATTGCCATGCCTTTCTTCTGTGGAGCTGCTCTTGGGTATGAACTGTAAAACTTTCACGTAGCAGCTCAGTGTTTAACCACTGTGCCACCAGGGCTCACTTTATAAATCAATTCCTTGTCAAGGAAACCTCTCCACCAAGATGTTAATAAAAATGGCATGAGATATTAAAAGATTCTAATCAAACACTGTTGAATTTTTTGGGGAAGGGTTAATTGCAAAACTTGCCAAATGCTCCTAATGACCAATACTTTTTTGATACACATCCTAAGTTATCATTTATTGCTCACATACTCTCTCTCTGAGATGTTCATAAATCAAGATTTACTACATGCATTTTTTTTTCTCTTAAGGTAGATGAAGAAATAGGAGCTTAACAAAAGCTAAGAGTTACAAAGCATGCTAGCTACGTTTTATTTGCAAAATTCAACAACATGTTACTGGCTATTACACAAGTGCTCTTTCCCCCAATTTTGGAGAATAATGTTCTCTATATAGGTGATTGAGATGTAACTTAATGGCTCTTTAAGACACTTGCACATATACTATGTTGATACACACATGTATATATGCATGTACACACATATATATATACATACACATGTATATCCATACAAGTGTCATTGCATCACATAAAGACTTCTATTAGTATGTTTTTCTTCACATATTTCTACTAGCAAAAATGAGCACAGATAATGACTTTATAATAGGAAACAAAATTAAAGAAAATCAAATCAGAAAGTGTGAAATGGTATGCTGTAGGAGTCCAATAAAATAA
>NW_006922955.1:49449-51548 GCF_000298275.1 Orycteropus afer afer | reverse complement strand
CCTACTTCCGTAGTGATACTGCCTCGGAAACCCAAGGAGGGGTCGCTATGAGTCGGGGCCGACTCGACGGCAAATAACAACAACAACATTTTCCAATTATACCAAATAATGTTCCTTTAAAAGTACAACTCAAACTTCATTCTCCATGTCCAACTATGACGTTCTCATCACCTGATCTGCATTATCATTAGCTAAAAAAGAAAAAAAAAAGTTGCCGTTGAGTTGACTCTGACTTGTGGCAACACCATGCGGTCTGAATAGAAGTATGTTCCATAGAGTTTTGGGTTTTTTTTTTTTTAATAATTAATTTTGTTGTTGTTGTTAAGTACAGACACAGCAAAACATACATCAATTCAACAGTTTCTACATGTACAATTCAGTGGCATTGATTGCATTCCTCAAGTTGTGCAACCATTCTCTCCCTCTTTATCTGAGTTGTCCCTCCCTTTGGACTCAGGTATTGTGGGCATTGTGATGCTCGTGCAAGACTGGATAGTGTTTCATTCTGCTGTATATAGGGTCACTATGAGTGAGAGCTAACTTGATGGCACCTAAAAACAACAATTTTCTGGAGTAGATCACCAGATTTTTCTTCCAAGGTGCCTCTGGGGGGGCTCAAACTACCAATCTTTTGGTTAGCAGCCTAGTGCTTTAAGCATTTGGGCCACCAAGGTACTCATCATGATTAAAAGTATGTGGTAATTTAGGATCTTGAGTCCCAGGTAATGTAAATGGTTAACCAAAACGTTGGTGGTTCAAGTTAAACCATTTGCTCCTCAGAAGAAAGGTCTTGAGATCTACTTCCAAAAAACAAACAACTGAAAACTCTATGGAGCAGAGTTCTGCTCCGACACACATGAGTCTGAATTGATGGTAACCGGTTGTCGGCTTTTGGTACTCAAACAATTGACAGATGAATACCTTGTTTTCTAACTGTTCTCCTGGAGTCCCAGACTTCCATGCCCAAAGTTTAGTAAACATATGTGGACCAAATGTTGTAATTACATACTTTTGAGCACAAAAAATGTGACAAAACAAAATGTGTATTAAGAAAGAAGTAGAAGAAAAATTACATACAGCTTCTAGTAGAGGCATGGAGCTAGTCAAGAAACAGTCTTAGGTTGTTTCTAAACCTAGGCCTTAATCCTTAATGAAATGTGGTCTGTCTAGTAGTTCAAGTCTTTAGTATTTGTAGGTGGAAATATTTAAAAAAACAAAACAAAAACCAAACCCTGACCTGGGCAACTTATTCTCTAAGTCTTGATTTCTTTATCTGTGAAATGGGATAATACTCATCACCTTATAGGTTGTCTAAGTATTAAATGAGATGATATATATATATAACATGTTTAGTCAACTGTCTGATATAAAATCATTCAATAAATAATGTATTTTATAATTAAAATTTTCACATATCATAATGAACTCTGCTTCAAAATAACTTTCATCTAGACCATACCATGGTACAGACTAGACCTATTATTTATTTATTTTTTTAATTGTGCTTTGGATGCAAATTTACAGAGCAGAATTTGTTTTACGTTCAGTAGCTCATGTACATTTGGTGTCACTCCCTGATTACCATGCCCAACCCTAACCCACTCTCCTCCCCTCCCTTCCCTGTAGCCCTCCCTTCCTGTGCCCTTCTTAACTATGCATTCCTGTCAGTCCAGGTTTCCCTCCATGTGAATGTTGCCCCTTTTGTTTTTTTCAATGGTTAATCTCAGTCAGTAAGTGCTTTCTAAAAATAATAGTTATTTGTCAGCACAGCAGGTCACTGATGATTTCAAGGATATCTGTTATCCAAGGAAGGAGCCTTTGGGAGCCTAATTGGAAAAAGTGGTAAGGAAGGAAGTTAGATCATTACAAAAACTGGGGGGAGGATGGAGATGGCAGAATAGGCATAAAAGCTACACAGACCCTCTTCAACAAAGAAAAGAGAAACCAATTGACAGAGACACAGAAGATAATCCTGGAGCCCTGAGCTTTGAAAGGAAGTATACAGAAGTGGATTAGACAGCAACTAGAGGAAAAACCTGAATGAAAACAGTGAGTACGAAGATGGACGGAGTTGCGGATTGTCAGCTACTCTAACGGGA
>NW_006922955.1:47988-48643 GCF_000298275.1 Orycteropus afer afer | reverse complement strand
CCAGCTCCATGATCCCTGCTATACTTGTGCCCATCATCGCAGCCACCATGTCAATCCATGTCATTGAAAGCCTCCCCCTCTTTTGTCGACGATCCACCCTACCAAGCGTGACATCCTTCTCCAGGGAATGGTCCCTTCTGACAACATGACCAAAATAGGTAAGACAAAGTCTGGCCATTCTCGCTTCCAAGGAGCATTTCTGGTGCACTTCCTCCAGGACAGATCTGTTAGCTCTTTTAGCAGTCCATGGTATTTTGAGAATTCTTTGCCAGCACCACAAGTCAAAAGCATCAACTCTTCTTCAGTCTTCCTTATTCATTGTCCAGCTCTCACATGCATACAAGGAGATTGGAAATATCATGGCTTGTGTCAGTCGCACCTTAGTCCTCAAGGAGACATCCTTGCTCCTCAGCACTTGAAACAGTTCCTTCGTGGTTGACCTTCCCAATGCTACACATCGTTTAATGTTCTGACTGCTGCTTCCATCGGCATTGATTGTGGAACCAAGCAACATGAATTCTTTGACAACCTCAATCTTCTCTCCATTTATTGTGATGCTACACATTGGTCCAGTTGTGAAGATTTTTGTTTTCTTTATATTGAGACGTAATCCGTACTGTAGACTGTATTCTTCAACCTTCATCAGTAGGTGCCT
>NW_006922955.1:19995-22720 GCF_000298275.1 Orycteropus afer afer | reverse complement strand
TGCATACCTGATATGAACCCCACTTGGTCATAATGAATGATTTTCTTGATATATTGTTGGAGTCTATTGGCTAGGATTTGGTTGAAAATATTTGCATCTGTATTCATGAGGGATATTGTTCTCTAGTTTTCCTTTTGAGTGATGTCTTTGCCTGATTTTGGTATCAAGGTTATGCTTGCTTCATAAAGTTAGGGCAGATTCCATCCTTTTTTATGTTTTGCAATAGTTTGAGTAGGATTGGTATCAATTCTCTGAATGTTTGGTAGAATTCTCCAGTGAAACCATTGGCCAGGACTTTTTTTAGTGGGTAATCTTTTCATGACATGCTCAATTTCTTCATTTTTAATGGACTTGTTCAACTTTTCCACATCAGTCTGTGTTACTTTAGGTAAGTGGTGTGTTTCTAGAAATCTTTCCATTTCTTGCAGATTTTCAAATTTGTTGGAGTACAATTCTTCATAGTATCCTGATATTATCTTTTTTATTTCAACTGGTTCTGTTGTGATGTCACCCACTTCATTTCTTATTCATGTTATTTGTATTCTCTCCCTCTTTTCCTTTGTTAAATTTGCCAGTGGTTTGTCAGTTTTAATAATCTTTTGAAGCAACCAAATTCTGGTCTCATTGATTTTTTTCAACTGCCCTTCACTTTTCTGTTTAATTGATTTCTGCAGGAATCTTAATTATTTTCTTTCTTCTGGTGACTGTAGTATTTTCTTGCTGTTCTTTTTCTAATTGTTGGAGATGATGGTTTACAGTGTTGATTTTGGCTCTTTCATCTTTTTTGATGTGTGCATTAATTGCTATAAATTGCCCTCTGATCACTGTTTTTGCTGTGTCCCAAAGATTTTGGTATGTGGTGTTTTCATTCTCATTTGATTCAAGGAATTTTTGAATTTCTATTTTCATTTCTTGTCTTACTTTTTCTTTCTCAAGGGAGGTGTTGTACAGTCTCCATGTGTTTATACTTTTTTTTTCCTTTAATCTTCCTATTGTTGATTTCTGATTTGATAGCATTATGATCTGAGAAGATGCTTTGCAGTATTTCAATATTTTTAAATTTATTAAGGCTTAATTTAAGGCCTAACATATGGTCTATCATGGAAAATGTTCCATGTGCACTGGAAAAGTATGTATATTGTGCTGTTGTTTGGTGAAGTGCTCTGTAGAGGTCTATAATGTCGAGTTTGGTGGATTGTATTGTGTAGCTATTCTGCATCTTTGTTGAGTTTCTTTCCAGTTGTCCCATCTTTCATTGAAAGTGGTGTATTAAAGTCTCCCACTATGACTGTGGAGTCATCTATTTGCCGTTTCAACTCTTTAAAGTCTGATTTATGTATTTTGGGGTTCTTTCATTGGGTCCATAGATATTTATTGTGGTTATATCTTCTTGTTCAATTGATCCTTTTATCATTATATAATATCCTTCCTTGTCTCATATGATGGTTTTGTCTCAAAGTCAATTCAATCAGAAATTTATATTGCCACTCCTGCTCTTTTACTGTTGCCATTTGATTGATATATCTTTTTCCAAACTTTGATTGTTAGTCTATTTTTGTCTTTGTCTCTAATGCGTGTCCCTTATAGACAGCATATTGACTGGTTTTGTTTTCTTATCCCATCCTTAACTCTCCATCTCATAAGTAGTCCATTTAATGCATTAACATTCAGTATAATTATCCACAAGTATGAATTGGTTGCTGTCCTCTTGTTATTATTATTTTTTTTTCATGGTGTCCCTGGTTTCTTTGTTCCATATTATTTTCTGCGCTGAGCTCATTATGTTTATGAATCGTGTTATTATTTCTTACTTTGCTGTTATTTTAGTATTTGCTGAATATTTTTGCTTATCCTCTTTTTTATTGTGATGTGAAGGTTTATCACTTTTCTTTGAGGTTGTCCTGTGATTTATAATTTTCCCCCTAAATTTAGAACAGTCCATTCTATAATGCAACTGTCCTGACTTCCTCACCATTTAGATGTTCTGTAACTACACAGTATTTTCCCTCTGTTTGGTTTTTAGTTGTCCTCATATGCCCATTGTTGTCTCTGGTTCCCTGTTTACAATCTTGTAAGCTTTTTTTACTTTGGATATGTTCATAGCTGTGGCTTCTGGGTTATGTCATCTTGTGTATTAATGGTAGGTTGTTGTTTGGTATTTTTGGTTCTCTGTTCAAAGGACTCCTTTAGTATGTCTTGTAAGTTTGGTCTGGCTTTAACAAATTCCCTTAGTTTCTGCTTATCTAGAAATCTCCTAATTTCACCATCAAATTTGAGGGACAATTTTGCTGAGTATATAATTCTTGCTTGAAAATTTTTATCTTTCAGGGTTTTATATATACCATCCCATTGCTTTCTTGCTCGCATGACTTCTGCTGAGAAAACACAGCTTATACTTACTGGTTGTCCTTTGTAAGTAACTTTTTGTTTTTCTCATTCTGCTTTCAGGATTCTGTCTTTGTCTTTGTTTTTGATGAGTTTGATGATGATATATCTTGTTGATTTTCTTTTGGGGTTTATCATATTTGGGGTTTGCTGGACTTCCTGAATGGGTATATTCTCATCTTTCATCATATCAGGGAAGTTATCTTCCAACAAATCTTAGACAATTTTCTCAGTGTTTTTTTTTTTTTTCTCTTCCTGTTCTGGAATTCCAATGACATGTAGGTTATTGCTTTTGATGGTATCCCACATGAACCTGAGTCTGTCCTCATTTTGTTTTGAT
>NW_006922955.1:17171-19465 GCF_000298275.1 Orycteropus afer afer | reverse complement strand
AACAGGAGTTTATTCTCTTACAGTTTGGAGGCTTTAAGTCCAGGTTCAAAGTGCCAGGCTCTAAGGGCTGGGTGAAAGCCCCTCAAATTTGGGGTTCAGCTCTGCCTCTTTCTCCTGGCCCACTGGATCTAGAGACATTTCTTCACTCAGACAGCTGCTGGATGTTGAGGCTGAGAAGCCTAAGGTTGACAAAGAAAATGGCACAGTCCCAATGTTACTAAACCACACAGAAGGCCATTAATTTAAGTCTATTGTAAGTTATAAGGTCAGCAGAACATGGCAGGCAGCTGAGCAATGACATGGCTACATGTAGGGCCCAAGCATGCCATAGGCTAGAGACCATTCCCAAGGCTTCTCCTTACATGCAGGAAGCATACAACATCCCAAAGGTAGCTACTCAACTGCTTGTGGTAGATCCCACCATGGAGCTGATTGCCAGTCTCCTCATGGGGAATAACTCCTACCAGATGCCCATCCACTCAACCAGGCCCAGCCAAGTTGACACACAACTATAGCTCCCACAATTCCACCCCTTGTCAACTTAGCACCTGTACAGATCTTCAATGGGTGGTTTCTGTACAGACCTTCTCCACTGGGTGGCTCCAGTCCCCTAGTTCCTCTAAGTGGCAACCTCACCCCCTTGGCAACCAGGCCCCGTTCCTATACCTCTTGGGCATGGCACACCCGCCCCCTCACTCTTGGGCAGTGGCTATGGCTCCATCCCACTGGCTCACATGAACAAGCAGCCCCACACTCCAGTACCAAGTTGATGAAGGCATGGCTCTTTGAAACCTAGTGGGCTGTGATCATTCCACCCCCAAAGGCAATGGTCCTACCCTTTCAGACTGTGGCAGCTCTGCTTCCATTTCTTTGGTCTCCATTTCTGCCAATTTATGCCCGAGGGCAACACACTGCCAGGAATCTTCTTGCCCAAAATGACATTTAGCCTTCTTGCTATGTGGGCCAGCGAACCTGCTCCTCCATTTCAAGCTGGTGTCTTCTATCAATTATTGTCTGAGGGCAATCCACTCCACCAGGAAACTGCCTAACCTAATCAAGCTTTTTCCTCTGTGAGCAGTTAAGGCTGTCGCTGTCTCCTGCTGGTTCTTTGGGCTCTGATCCTGCAGTCTCTCATGCTGTTCTGTCGGCTCTGCTCCTGCTGTCTCTCACACCATATGCCAGGGTCTCTCTGCCAGAGTCTTGGGTCAAGGATGCACTGCAATCCTGTTTCCATATTTTAGGTATCTGTCAGAGCAGCACCCCACTCTCTTGGTACCAAATTCTGTTCTGGTTACCTAGTACCAGTCCGACAAGAAATATACCACAAATGGAATGGCTTTAACAAACAGGAGTTTATTCTTACAATTTGGAGGCTTTAAGTCCAAGTTCAAAGTGCTAGGTTCTATTGGCTGTGTGAAAGCCCCTAGACCTTGGGCTTCACCTTTGCCTCTTGCTCCCAGATCACTGAAGCTAGAGGCATCTTTTCACTCAGGCAGCCACTGGCTGCTGAGGCTAACAATCCAAATGTCAACAAATAAAATGGCGTAGTCCCGATGTTACCAAACCACTTGGCAGACCATTAATTTAAGTCCATTTTAAGTCACAAAGTCAGCAGAGCATGGCAGGCTGCTGAGCAATGACACGGCTACATGCAGGGTCCAAGCATGCTATAGGCTAGAGACCATCCCCAAGGCTTCTCCTTATATGCAGGAAACAGACCACATCCCAAAGGCTGCTACTCAGCTGCTTGTGGTAGATCCCACCATGAAGTTGATTGCCAGTCTCTTCATGGGGAATAACTACCACCAGCTTCCCAGCCACTCAACCAGGCCCAGCCAAGCTGAGACACAAACATAACTACCACAAGCAGCCAAGGGTGAGTCAGGCTCTTCTTGGTGGTTGTTTATCATGGGCCTGTTGTTGGAGAAGGAAGTGGTGTCTCTCAGTCAATAAGTGAAGCTGTAGGAGGTGTGGGTGTAGTTGTGTCGTATGGGTTCTGTTGCTGTCTTCCACTCAGTTAGACAAAAATAACAATTGAATAACCATCAAAAAAGTAAAAGGAAATGGACAAAACACACACTGCGTAATCACACAGGAACTGTAACCAAAAAAAAGGGGGGGGAGCCCCTCAGTATCTGGGTAGAGGGTAATAAGAGAAAAAAGGTAGAGATGGAGAATAATGAAGAAAATGGGAAAAATGCAAAAAGAAAAACATGGAATGGTGTTAACCATGAGAAAGAAAAAAAAAATATTGCAACCAGGAACAGGAAAAATAAAAAAAAAAAAAGTTAAGA
>NW_006922955.1:16221-16862 GCF_000298275.1 Orycteropus afer afer | reverse complement strand
CCTGCCAGTCCAGGAGGGGTGGGAGTGATGGATGGTCACATTTCCTTTCACCAAGAGGGTGTGAAGTATAAGAGTAACAAGAGGAATGTCACACCTTTCCCATCATCCAGGTCCCGAACCTCCTTGTGGTTCCCAACTAGCAGAGCCTGTTCTTAAGACCCTGGAATCTGGGAGAATGCTGTTGCTTTAACTATCCAAAATGTTTAATCCACTTGTAAACATTCAAAATGGCTGTGTCCTTCCAACAGACTAAAGTCTACAGCTCAGCCTGCCTTCCTCTTCACTGCTTCCCCTTTTATTCCTCATCCACCAGAGCAGTCCTCCATGCAGTCCCTGGTTAGCAGGGCTGATTTTTAGGTTAATTCTTAGGTCCTACCACCACTCGGCAACATCCAAGCTGTCTGTGCTGTCAGGATCGCTGCTAGACCACAGCTCCGTATGTCTCCTTTTTCTGTGTTTTCATTCATATTCTTCTGCTAGTTGGAGTTTAATCCACTTCTATATCCTTCCCTTCAAGGCTCAGGGGTCCAGGATTATCTTCTGTATCTGTATTAATTGGTTCCCATTTTCTTTGTTGAAGAGGGTCTGTGTAGTCTTTCTGCCTATTCCACAATCTTATGAGAACTCCCATTAATTTATAT
>NW_006922955.1:15379-16121 GCF_000298275.1 Orycteropus afer afer | reverse complement strand
CCAGATCACCACTTCCTTCAATTTATCCAAGAATGCCAATAAATAGAAATGGTTTCCAAATAATATACAATGCTAACTACAAGTAAAGTCAATAATGCTATCTCTTTTATATTATCCCCGTCATCTGTGATAATCCACCATCAATAATGTGAATGAAAATGATTATTATCTCCATGTGTGGTTTATATTAACCAATTTCTTTGCTTTCCTCCTTTCTTTAAAATTTTATTGTGCTTTGGTTGAAAATTGACAAAACAAATTTGTTTTACATTCCACAGTTCATGCACATTTGATTTCATGCCCAGTTTACCATCTCTGACTATAAGGAACGCCCTCCTGACCCTGTGACTACCCCCTCCCTGTGCCCTTCTTATCTGTGCATTCCTGTCTGTCCAGCTTTCCCTCTATGTGAATGCTGTCCCTCTGGTGTTTCATGGCTGCTTGCTCTAAGGGGTCCATCTCCATAGAGTAGGTGGGTACATAGCCCTGGGGTAGGTGTTCCACATGTAGGTCTTTCTACTTTGGGCTAAGAGCCCATCACTGGGAGTGAGTCCATTTCTAGGCATGAAGGATAACCGTGGGCTGTAGTTTTGGGGTTCCACCCAATTCTATCCAACTAGTCATTCTGGTCATTTTTGTGTTTTTTAATTTTTTTTTTTTAATTAGGATTTGGGTGAAGATTTACAGAGTAAATTCACTTTTCATACAGCAGTTCACACATACTTTGTCTCATGTCATTGAC
>NW_006922955.1:7747-8347 GCF_000298275.1 Orycteropus afer afer | reverse complement strand
CCTCTGTGTTTTTTAATTTTGTTCCACATTTTCCTCCCACTCTATCCACCATCTCCAGTTTTGATCCAGTTCCAAGTGGCTGGCATTTGTAGCTGGCCACCATCTATTTCTTCTGGCCTTGGGGTCATGAAGGCTGAGGTCCTCGTGATCCATCTTATTCTTGGACTAATTGTTTCCAGATGTCTTTGATTTTCTTTGGTCTTCATTGATTGAGACCAGACGAGACCAATAGTTTCATCTTAGATGGCCCCTTTTAAGACCCTAGTCACTACTCATCAAAGTAGTTTGCAGAACAAGATTTTTATGTACTATGTTGTGCCAATTTAGCATAATGTCCCCTGAGACTATGGTCTCAAGTAGGCAGGCCTCATGATTATATTAAGGTGTATGGTTGTTTCTGCGAAGTTACTCCAACTCTGCCTTCTATTGCTTCTCTAATGTATGTGACTAACCTTGTAGCCCAACTTCCTTGGTTTCTCTGGCATGCTGGGAAAGAAAAAAATTATCCACTAATACTCTTATTTTTCCTTATGTACACATGTTGTTGTTGTTGTTGTTGTGTGCCGTCGAGTCGGACCCGACTCATAGCGACCCCTCCTT
>NW_006922955.1:0-6467 GCF_000298275.1 Orycteropus afer afer | reverse complement strand
GGCTTTTGCCTTTCCTGGAACAACTACAACAGGAAAGAGAAGGAACTACTGTAGAAGACCAGGGACTAAACCGCAATTCTAACTCCACAATCCGCCTTGGTGGTGGTGCAGCTTATAAATGCAGCATCTGCAAGTAAGGATATTCAGCCAAAGGATGTTGTACAACCAGTGGTTGCACAAAATGTTTATGATTTCTTCTCACTGAGGGAGATATTCTAAGGAAAAGGAATGGACTTACATGAGTCACTTAACAATTTTGTGTTAGATAATTCTATAAAATAGGAATAAGAATCTAACTTCTGGAGTCAATAGAAAGAAAGCAAGCTTGTAAAGTGGAAAGCACTACACAAACGTAGTTATTAGCCACTAGTGAGTGCGCACGTTATTGGGAAGCCATATTTATGCTGGGCATACTGAGTTCCAATTGGGTTAATCATACTACCTGTTAAAGATGACCTATTGGAGAAGAGAAGAACAGAGCAAAAGTTGATGGTGACTTGTTTACATTAATCACAAGGGCTGGTTTTTTGTTTTGTTTTTTGCAAGGTGATACATGGCTCACATACAGTAACAGTTCTTTAATTTGGATACACTTTTTAGAAATATGTTAATGCTTGAATTCAAACCCCTCCCTTAGCCCAAATTCATTTTCTGCTACCTGCAGGACATCACTTTTGATGCCTAGTAGGTATCTCAGATTTTACAGGACAAGCCTTCCCACTTCTGCACCGCAGGAGCTCCTGCAAATATCTCTGGATTAATAAATAGCACCAACATCTATCCAGTACTCAAGTCCAAATCACATAAGCTAGATTATTGTCCTCATGTCCCACTTGTCACATCCAGTCCATGAGTTCATCGTGCCAATGCATCCAAAAATATGAATTTGTCTGTCTCTTCCTTTCCTCAGACACCACTGTAATTCATGCCACTATCATCTCTCGTTGAATCTGTGCAGTGCCTCCTGCTACCCCTTTCCCAGCTGTACATTCTTCAAAGCAGCTAGAGATCCTGACTACATTCAGGGTGCAGTGTAGTAAATTACTTAGTGTGGCTTTTCTACCCATAAGTCTTTGTAAACTCCAAGGTGGGAATTGCTATTAGCAACTGAGGGGATCCTGATTTTAAAGTCACCCATCTGGGTTATTTCTGTTGGGAATGGCACAATACAATGTTCTGGGAGGTTTCCACTCTCTCTCACGTGCTTAGAGTTCTGATGCTATGATTGGCTAGTTTGACCACCCTGCTGGGCTCAAAAGGAGGCCTCCTAGGGGCAGAACTCTCTCTGACTGCTGGTTGAGGAAGACATGCTGCTGAAAGAGACATGGGCTCCTGAGACACGCATTGCTGGGAAAGAGACGCAAGAGACACGCATTGCTGAGTGAGGCACCGAGGGACCAGCACTGCTGGGAAAGAGACTGTAAGAGACTGTTGGCTGAGGGACGGTGGGCTGGGAGAGAGACTGAGCATTTTTCCTGAAATTGAATTGTAGCCTGTGGTGCTTCCCTAATAAATCCCATAATCTGTGAGTTCTGTGTGGCCACTGCAGCAAATTATTGAACCCAGGAGAGAGGTGGTGGGTGCTTTGGGAAGAACGGTTGGAGAAAGGGCTGGAGGGAGGCAGCATGTCTGGCCTTGTAGGAATAGGCCTTGGGTTACTGCTGGTAATCCTGTCTTCCTCTTGTAGGATTAGAGGAGGTCAGAACATGTGGCCTCCTCACCGTTTTTGCACAGGGAGACATCTTCTACTTTATATTCAAACAACAAATTTGACTTTTAGTCACAATTTTATATTTTCAGCCATTTTATCCAGCCCCCTCCCATTTGTGGTAGCAAAATACTTTATTGGTAGAAATGTTACAAGTGAAAGAAAGCATTGGTAGACATATTGCAACTGTAGTGCGTTGTCAGGACTCACCCAAATTCCTGAGGCAGAAGTCACTTTCTATGAGGTGGAAGTGAGATATATACACCTCCACTCTCCAACTTCTTCACCTTCTGACACCAAGTGTCTGTCCCCACCCCACTCCTCACATCACCCCCTGCATATCCTGGAAACCAGTCCCATGAATTCCAGGCCATGTTTTACCCTGTACATGCATGCATGGTCACCCAGGCACCACTTCATCCACCCCACCCCACCCCACCTCTCCTCACCCGACCTCCCCTTGTTTATAACGGGAAGATTAATTTTGTGTTTTCCAGCCTCACCTGAAATATTGTTTCCCTCCCTCCATTCTTGGAGCTCCCAAGTTCCACAAATTAGGGGGCATGAGTGTGTGGGGAGTGATCTGAATATCTGCTTTGGGATTTGCCCTGTTTTTATAGTTGGGAGTGTTGGACACACAATAATGGCCAGGAAACATTTATTTATTTAACTCTGATACCAACTGTTTATTGGAAAAAAGAGTAGTCTTTAAAGAAGGTAAAATGAGAAGTGAACGGTGTTCTAACACCAGGACACTTGCCCAAAACAGGAGGTGACAAAAGTCAGCCGGGACCACGTTTGTGTGGCTCAGGCTCAGTTCTCCTTATCGCTGTCGCTGTCACCCAGGGAGAGCTTGTGGAAGCGGTACTCGGCCAGGCCAGCGTCCTCCTGGGAACTCAGGTTGCTCACGTGGCCGCCCAGCTCCTTGATGGTCCTCACCTGCTTGTGCAGAAAACGGCTCTCCAGGAGGCCACACAGCTGCATGTCATCCTGGCTGTAGGCTAGCCAGTAAAGGCTCAGGAGGCTCTGGTTGAGGGTCCGCTCCAGGTGGAAGGCGAACTTCATGGCGTTGAGTCCGCTGCCCCACTCATCTGCAGCAGGCCTACTGATGTCTCCAAGATGGATGTGGCCCCCGCGCTGGTTCTGCAGGGCCAGCAGCTTCTCCGTGTGCTCATGCTTCTCACGCCAACGGCCCAGAAAGTAGTTGGCGAAGTTCTTCAGGCCCACATCTTCTCGGTCGAAATGGTAGGCCATAGAAAAGTATACAGAGGCTGCATAGAGCTCAAAGTGGATCTGCCAGTTGATGGCAGCCTCACACTCTCGTTGGTAGTTCTGATGCACTTGCGAAGGGGCCCTTGTCATGGCAGGGGGCAGAGACCAGTCTGAGGCACCTCGTAACAGGGACTTCCAGGTTTTCCAAGACAGCTGAGGACGGAGGACGTCTCTCGGGAAACAGGCTGCCACGAAGAGTGTGGTCTGAACTCAAAGCACAGCCCTCAGACGATGAGGCTCAGACAATTGGAGTCAGACCGGAATGAGCAGTTGGGATTCGAATGAGGCGTAGGGGGTAGGGGGGAGGCGGGTACAGAACTCTGCCTGGAACGCGGGAGCGGAAGCTGTCACCGCGTGTCATAGAGGAGAAATGCGCACGGCTGTGTTTTGCGGAAGTTGAATATCAGCCTCTAGATTTAAATTGGGGCAATACTTTTAGATTCCAAAAACTTTTTCTCATCTTCTCTTTGCTCAATTCTATAGCAGCTTGTTCTTATTTTATAAACTGAATTTGTTATTAAAAGACTGAGAATTTGAAGTTTGGGGTAAAGTCTTCTATATGGTCTTCCCAGTAGAATTTGATGAAGAGACTAACTTTTCACCATGTAATAGTCTTTGCACCCTTGTTGAAAATCAGCTCACTATAGATGTTTGGGTTTATTTCTGATCTATTCTGTTGATGTATATTTCTATTATTCTAATACACATAGTCTTTGTATTTAGCCTCTCATTGCCCAGTACTGTAGTAGCCAATTCTTATTTTATAAGCCCATTGTCTTCTTTTAAAATCTGAGAAAATGAATTGTAAGTTGTCCATACAGTTCTCTTCTGTTTCCTGTATTTTATCTGTTCCCTCTTCCCCTCAATGAGTTCTGATTATTCATTATGATCCCCTTTCATTTTTCTCAAATACCTGCAAACCACTGGACATGCATATAAGTGTAAAGTACTCGTTTGATTAACATAGGTAATAAACATGCATTGACTCTGCAGTTGTGGTGTCCATTTCCTTAGCTGGTTCATCCTCTGAATAGAGGGCAGGACACTCAGTAAGGCGAAGTCTTTTCCCTTTGGAGCACATGGCATGCAGTAAGGTAGGTGCCCTCCCACTTGCCAAAATAAGAGAGGCAATTCTGTGGCATTGGAAGACTTTAGGGTGTTTCCTTCTAGGTCAATGTGTGCTTCTGTTTTCAGCCTCCTCAGAGTCTGCTGTGCAGGTCTGCACATGTCTCAATCCCCTGCTCTAATCTGGGATCCTTGAAGTTAGGAAATTAACTGTCACTGGACTTTCATTTTGGGCATCAAGCAGGGTTCACAGCCACTGGAGTTTACTACCTAATGTAAGTGGTAATGGGGAAGTCACAAGAGGGCAGGGACAAATTCATATACTTATCAAAGAAAAGCTCCTTAATCTCACAGTTGACCCAGCATCATCTTCAGTGCTTTGATTTAGTTGACTCTGTTTGAAAAGTTTTCTGAATGTGCTTAGTTTTCTATCATAGATGTTTTAAATTCTCTGAATTTACCAATATGATAGCATCTACTTTTTACATTTTCGAAGAATTCCTTGTAATTTCCTGCCTGCTACTGATACACTTTCTTGTGTGTGTGTGTGTGTGTGTGTGTGTGTGTGCATGTAATGTTTGGTGTGGTTCTTAAGTTTGTGTGTCAACTTGGCTGGGCTCATTGTGTGTCAACATTGTGTGTCAACTTGGCTGGGCAGCTGGTTGTCGTTATTTCCCATGATGAGACTAGCAATCAACTCCACGGTGGAATCTACCACAAAAAGCTGAGTAGCTGCTTTAGGGAAGTGGTCTGCTTCCCATATATAAGCAACTTTGGGAATGGTCTCTAGCTTATGGCACGCTTGAACCCTGCATGTAGCCCTGTCATTGTTCAGCAGCCTGCCATGCTCTGCCGACCCTAGGACTCTCAATGAACTTGAATTAATGGCCTGCCATGTGGTTTGGTAACATTGGGACTGTGCTTTTTTACTTGTCAACCTTGGGCTTGTCAGCCTCAGCAGCCAGCAGCTGAGTGAAGAAAAGCCTCCAGCTTCAGTGGGCTGGGAGCAGAAGGCAGAGTTGAAGCCAACGTTTGAGGGGATTTCACCCAGCCCCTAGAGCCTGACACTGTGGACTTGGACTTAAAGCCTCCAAACTGTAAGAGAATAAACTCCTGTTTGTGCAAGCATCCCATTTGTGGTATATTCTTGTCATAGTGGCACTAGGTAACCAGAACAGATGGGAATGATGAAGATAGGAGGAAAAATTGAAATGGGGGAAAAAAGAGAGGAGATAAATACAACCAAAAGTAGATTCTTTGAGAGTTAAAAAAAAAAAAAAAGATAATTTTTTAGATAGACTTTTCTGGGAAAAATGAAAGAAGACACAAATTATAAATGTCAGAATTAGAAAGAAGGTATCATTACAGGACTTGTAATGATAGGGAAATTGTATTGCCATAACTAACTTAGACTAATCAAGATGTATCCCTAGCAACTGGGAATTTTATCACTCCCCCAATATTAGGGTTCTGGATGCAAGGAAGAAGGTGAAATGCCTGTTGAAGTAGTAATCAATAGTGGCTGGCACACTTCTCCTTCATTAGCAAATTGCAGTGGATTTATTCACACAGTTACTTTCTGTCCTGCCCAGGGCTGTTTGTGGTAGGGACATCAGTGATCAAACTGCAATGAGCAGAGAATCTTTAGGATAATGGAAGGGAGTATCCAAGAAGTGGCAATTTGCAGAAGGTAGATAGAGTGGCATATACAAAAAAAGAAAATCTTTAGGATAAAAAAAAAAGATACACTAGAATCTCCAGTAGGTAATTATCTCTGTTTTCTCTAGAGATGTTTCTGAATTTAAATATTTTAAAATAGAAAATAACAAGGTGGAATGGAATCATTTTAATGCAAAACTAATATGAAATCTAAGTTTATGAGCAATTGTAATTTTATTAGTTTAACACATTTTACTTATTAGTATGCACCTGGATCTTTATAAGGTAATCTGTCCTTCAAAGTGTCTTTAGTGTTCTCTGGGCTGTGACAGTTTTGAAGAATAGTGGTCAAGTATTTTGTCTCCCAATTTGGATTTCCTGGTAATATTTTCATGATTCACCTCGGTTTATGTTTGTTTCAAATACCACTGAGGTGAACTGCGCCACTCATCACATCATATGCATGATTTTTCACTGATGATGCCCACCTGGATTACCTGGCCAAGTTCGTGTTTGCCAGGTTTATCCTATATAAAGTTACTGTTCCCCTCTTTCCATGTACTATTCTTTGTTAGTGAGTCACTAAGTCACAGCTGCCCTCATGGAGGGGTGCAGAGGATTAAGCAGTGGTTAAGGGATTGGCTGGTAACTGAAAATTTGGTGGTTTCAAGCCCACAAGCTGTTCCCTGGGAGAAAGATGTGGCAGTTTTCTTCTGTAAAGATTTACAGCCTTGGAAATCCTGTGGGGAAGTTCCCTTAGAAA
>NW_006922954.1:133859-134365 GCF_000298275.1 Orycteropus afer afer | reverse complement strand
AATATAAGTTATGTCAAAAAAGAGAATTGAAACTCCTTTAAAACTTAAACAGACCTTATTTTCATTCTCCTTACTATGTAAAGCTGGATAAGACACAAATTTTTCTTTTTTTAAATATTCCTCTTGGTATTTGAAAAAAAATGCATTTTGAAGGGTTTTTTGTAACACTTCCAAAAGACTGAAAGGTTTATTAACTGAAAAATATGAGTCACTAAATTTTTCACTTCCTTGTATATGTTTATGATGAGAACATTAGAATTGTTCTGTTTTACTGCTAATCACTTTTTTAACTTCTATATCAGAATTGGATCTGAATTAATCTTTAGAAAATTTTCTACTAGGTTAGCCCTGTTGCTGTTGCCTACAAAATTCCCCCAATACACTCTGGTGGCTCTAATATTACTGTACCCCAGGAGTTGTAGACTTCATGTTCTTCTTGTGTTTCTTCCTCAGAGATAAACTTCCTCAGTAACAAAGCTCTGGGGATTCCACAGGTTGTACCATTG
>NW_006922954.1:133255-133759 GCF_000298275.1 Orycteropus afer afer | reverse complement strand
AAGTTATGTCAAAAAAGAGAATTGAAACTCCTTTAAAACTTAAACAGACCTTATTTTCATTCTCCTTACTATGTAAAGCTGGATAAGACAAAAATTTTTCTTTTTTTAAATATTCCTCTTGGTATTTGAAAAAAAAAAATGCATTTTGAAGGGTTTTTTGTAACACTTCCAAAAGACTGAAAGGTTTATTAACTGAAAAATACGAGTCACTAAATTTTTCACTTCCTTGTATATGTTTATGGTGAGAACATTAGAATTGTGCTGTTTTACTGCTAATCACTTTTTTAACTTCTATATCAGAATTGGATCTGAATTAATCTTTAGAAAATTTTCTACTAGGTTAACCCTGTTGCTGTTGCCTACAAAATTCCCCCAATACACTCTGGTGGCTCCAATATTACTGTACCCTAGGAGTTGTAGACTTCATGTTCTTCTTGTGTTTCTTCCTCAGAGATAAACTTCCTCAGTAACAAAGCTCTGGGGATTCCACAGGTTGTACCATTG
>NW_006922954.1:130213-131165 GCF_000298275.1 Orycteropus afer afer | reverse complement strand
TTGGTAGCTGGGCACCATTAGTTCTTCTGGTCTTGGGGTCATGAAGGCTGAGGTCCTCATGGCCCATCTTACTGGACTAATTGTTTCCAAATGCCTTTGATTTTCTTCACTCTTCTTTGCTCCAGACAAGAGCAGAACAATAGTTGCATCTTAGATGGCTGCTCGAAAGCTTTTAAGACCCCAGTCGCTATTCATCAAAGTAGGTTGTAGCAAACGATTTTTACGTACTATGTTTCATAATTAAAAGAGAAAATGTTGTTTGTTTTTTTGTATGTCATCAACTTTGTTGTCATATTTTGTTAAAGCAGTCATAACCAAACCAAACCCATTCTCATTGAGATGATTCCAAGTGATATCAACATTATAGTTCAGAGTAGAAGTGCCCCCACAGAGTTTCCATGGCTATAAATGTTTATGGAAGCAGACTGCCACATTTTCGCCCACTGAGTGGCTGGCAGATTTGAAGTGCTAACCTTTTGTTTAACAGCCAAGTGTTGGAACTATGCTCTACCAGGGTTCCTTTCCATTGTTATATCTTAATAAAATCACCTTGACTCCTATAACAGCCATGGGAAACTAATAAATCTACTAAGAACTTTAAATACGTACAAGCAGACAGAGCTAAAAGAAGCAAAATCAATGTGCATGGAAATGACACGGACAATAATTTTGGTAGCATCTTCACCACTGAAAGAGCTGTGTTGCCCTTTCTTGACTACCCCACAGTGGTACATGTGAACATTGCTGCTCTGCCACCAATAATTGAGCTCAGAAACTTTACTTTTGCTTTTAGTATCCTTCTGACTATCCCCATGTTTTCTGAAGCATCTGAGTAAGTGTCTACCTGTTCCCCTACTTATAACTGATGATGAAAAAAAAAAAATGAGTTTTGTTTCCCCTGTAAGGCTGGATGAAAGGATTTTATATTCTTCACATTCTGTATCTCCATCCA
>NW_006922954.1:128740-129658 GCF_000298275.1 Orycteropus afer afer | reverse complement strand
AAAAAAAAAAACGCAGTTGTCAGAATCATTTTTAGTCTCTATTATTTTCTACTTTCATATAATATTAAGTAATAAACACACAGTATTTGTATTTGTTTTAAAGCTTCTCCTGATTAAGTCACTTTCTTTGAATTGTTTCAAATTTTTAGGTAAAACTGGAGAAATAACCTCTATACTCACCTCCACACTGCTCTCAGGAGGGTCTGACAAAGAAAACTTCACAAGAGATTCCATGGATAAAATCTTGTCACTGTTCATTTTATGGTCTCATTTGGAATTGAGGGGCTGGTTTTCTCAATCCTCTAAAAGAGATATTACAAAATAACAACTATTCCAAAATTCTTAGAAAATAAGTTTAAAGGATAGATCATGCCCTTGTTGAAACTTAAACAAATTATCTCCTGAGCTTTAGCTTTATGTTCTCCTAAGGGAGATTATCAAGTTCATTTTCTTCCCGTTGCATGAAATTATGGTTTCCACATGGCTAATGGTCAAGGGCTCCAGGCACTGAGGCATGATTTCTAATATTGTTCATGGTCAAACTTTTTGTAACCTCATGTCGAATCTTGCCATACCAGAGAGACCTCTTTTGAAGGACAAGTATGAGTCTTCTGTTATTCTCTGAATTTATTTCCTTGCAATTCAATTCACCAACACAGCTCCTTAGGTCTCTGAATATGAACCAAAGAATTGCATACTCACTCTAAATATTCTCGGGAGTTGTACACCCATATTTTAAGCTGTTTGCTGACAGCTTCTTCACCTGAATGCCATGCAAACACCTTAAACCAACATGGCCAAAACTAAACTCACATCTAGAAAGATAAATAACAATTCAAAAGTGAATAAGGAAAACAGTTTCAGAGAGAAGGCATAAAGTAGCAATTTAAATTTTCAAAGAGAAGGATTTTCTGCTGA
>NW_006922954.1:125618-128215 GCF_000298275.1 Orycteropus afer afer | reverse complement strand
TGACTCCAGTTATAGTCTAACTTACCATTAACACGAGCCTTTGGTTGGAAGCTCTGTGATCCATAGTTAAAGAGACTAAGATCAGACATCTTTATTTGATCCATTATGAAGATGTATATAATCAGAGAAACCTGAAAAGCTTTATTACTGCCCTTACCTTCTCCTTGGAGAAGTGAGGTTCAGCCTCTGGATATTCCAGTACAGAACAATGTCATCTTTTGACATGATCCCATTAATCAAGATTTTGTTAAGTTCTCTGGCACTTCAGGCCTGAATTCAACTGATTCATTTCTCTTCAGTTATTCCAGGGATACCATGACCAATTTGCTTATGCAGCTAGCTAAGAAGCACTATTTAAAGAGTGAAGGTTCATATTGTTAAGATAAATAAACAGTCTCTGCATGTCATGATATGGCCTACTGTCCTCAAACTTATTTTGATGAAATTTAAACATAGATGACTATTTTAAAGTTTCTATACAATTAACAAAGGTTTAAAAAAAAAAAAAAAAGAAAGTATCTTGACATAAACAATCCCTAAGTTGAACATTTGAAAACATGCAGTTACTCTGAATGCATGTTAACTCAATATTAAGAAAATTATTAACTTTAAGAATATCTCAATTTTTTTTTTAATTCCACTATATTAAAAATGAAGAGAAAAAATTGTAGGGGAAACTGTTGAGATCAAGTGAACAATTATGTATCTGTCAATATATCTAAAATATATTTTTCAGAAATATTGTGATTTCCATTTATTTATGGTTCAATTCATGTTATAAGATTTGTTTTCCTTTGGCAATGAGCTTCTCTGATATATATTTCCCACTATATTTTAGTTCATATTTTGCTATAGGCATAAAGTATCAAATGCTCATCATAAAAGAATGACATTCTGAAAGTCTCATTTTCTGTCTTTGAAATATGTGGTAGAGATTGTCTTTGAAAAGGGAAGCTCTGTTGAATCAGCAAGATAGTATGCCAGGGCAAGGACAGTGAAATTTTTCTTGGACTCTTATCTTTCATACTGTCTATACAGGAATTTATCCCCTACATTCATATAATGGAAAAAAAAAAGTTATAGAATATGTTATTCGGTAAGTTTATTTTCTATTTTATACAGAGAAGTATGGAAAAAAAAAAAAAAAAAAAAGAATAGAAGGGATTGTCCACAAAGATTTTAGAGGTGAACAACCTTAAAGTACAAACATGTAGTCATTTTAAATTATATCAGTAATCATAATAAAATATCAATCAGAATATATTACAAAATAATCTGAAGTTACTCTTCAAGTGGAGACATTATATAAATGTATAAAATAAATCCAAACAGTTGAAAAATGAGTTTAGAGGGGGAATAGTAGGATAATGACCTAAAGATTCATTTTTGTCCAATCAAGTATATTAGCAAATGATTAAATCCAATGAAAACTAGTGATCACTAAAAGCTTCTGAACTATTTTTAATGTGGGTATCATTGCTGATGTGAAATGTATGTTGGGCTGAAAGCAGAGAATACTAGAAAGATGTTTATCTCTATTTGTTGACAAAGCAAAGGCATTCAACTGTGTGGATCATAACAAATCACAGATAACATTGCAAAGAAGAGGAATTCCAGAACACTTAAATGTGCTCATGGGGAGTTTGTACATAGACAAGTGGCAGTCATTGGAGCATAACAAGGGGACACTGCATGGTTTAAACTCAGGAGAAAAGAATGGCAGTATTGGATCCTTTCACCGTCCTTCTTCAATGTGCATGCTGAGCAAATAATCTGACAAGCTGGACCATATGAAGAAGAATGCAGCATCAGGATTGGAGGAAGACACATAACAACCTCCAATATGGAGATGGCACAACCTTGGTTGTTGTAAATGAAGAGGACTTGAAGGAATTATTGGTGACAGTCAAGGACTACAGACTTCAGTATAGATTACACCTCCACATAAATAACACAAAAACCCTCACGTAGAAAGAAAAAAAAGGTAAAAGTCCAGGATTTCATTTTACTTTAATCTACAATCAATGCCCATGGAAACAGTAAACAAGAAATAAAATGACATATTCCAATAGGAAATCCATGGCAGAAGACCTCTTTAAAGGGTTAAAGAACAAAGATGTCACTTTGAAGACTAAGGTGCACCTGGCGTATGTTATGGCATTTTCAAACACCTTAACAGCATGTGAAAGCTGGGCAACAAATAAGGAAGCCTGAGGAAGAATTGATGAATTTGAATCATGAAGTTGGCAAAGAATATTGAATGTAACATGGACTGTCAGGAGAATGAAGAACTTTGTCTTGAAGAGGTACAGCCAGAATGCTCTTAAAACGAGAATGGCGAGACTTTGTCCCTTGTTCTTTGGTCATGGTATCAGGAGGGACCACTCCATGGAAAAGGGCATAATGCTCCACAAAGCAGAGGGTTGGCATAAAAGGGAAAAACCTTAAACAAGATGGATTGACTCAGTGAGTACAACAATGGGCTCAAATCTAGTAAGTTTGTGAGGATGTCAAAGACCAGGCAGTGTTTTCTTCTCTTGTGTATAGGGTCTCTATGACTAGGAACTGACTCAACAACACCTAACAAGGACATTTTA
>NW_006922954.1:122515-124623 GCF_000298275.1 Orycteropus afer afer | reverse complement strand
GGTGGGTGAGTGTGGATAATGCTTGTTATGGCTCTACGCCTCATGTTGCTTACCTAACTTAAAAATGCATTGTGAGGATTAATACCTATTTAAAGTGCCTTACTATTGCACTTTCCATTAGTGAGAATGGCTCATACACATTACAAAAATCACCCAGTGGAAATAAAATTATACATACACTTAGAATCCTCTGAAGTTTCAGTAGGGTAAATTTTAATGAGACAAATATTTTCTATAGCTAAGCTACAGCATTCTTAGTGATCAAAAAAAAAAAAAAAAGTTGTTGAAATGCCATGAGGAGAAGAATTTCAGAGAATGTGGCCATTTTTCACTACTATGCAGATTAGTCATATAACATTTAAAGAACACTAACTTATCTGCATTTGGATTGTGTAGCCAGTCACCCTTATAAAAACAGATATATTTTTTAAAGTCCATTTAGCTAATTTACCTAGATAATGCTATCTTTCCATTATGAATGGCAAATTTAATAGATCATAAAGCCACAGTAATAATAAGATACTGTGCTTTTTGGCCCCAGAATTGCCACCTAGTGACTATTAAAAATAAATGACTCTCCTATGTAAGAAAGTAAAACTTCTGCCAAATTCAGTGTCCACTTTGTATATTTGCTACTTGCTATAAGGTAGCCAATAAAGCATGTTTACTTTTCTTTTTTTAAAATTTATTTTATTATTTGGCAATGATCCCTCCCTTATCCTCCCACTTCTTGTAACCAACAAAGAAAATTTCCTTCCAAAAATAAACTTTTCCTTAACATTTTACAATAATTAACTAACAATATTTGTCCTTCTGTGATTGACTTATTTCACTCAACATAGCATCCTCCAAGTTCATCTACATTATGTGGTGTTTCACAGATTCTACATTATTCTTTAGGATTGCATAACAGTCCATTTTGTGTATATACTGTAGTTTGGTTATCCATTCTCCTGTTGAAGGTCACTTAAGTTGTTTCCATAATTTTGTTCTTAAAATAGTGCTGCAATGAACATGGATATGTATCTGTTCTTATCCTGACTCTCACTTCCTTAAGATATATACTTAGTAATGAGATTTCTGGATCCAATAGTATTTCTAATTCCAACTTTTTAAGGAATCGCCATACTGTTTTCCACAGTGTTTGTATCATTTTACAGTTCCACCAGCAGTGTATGAGAGTCCTACTCTCTCCACAACCTTGTCAGCATTTGTTATTTTCTGTCTTGTTGAATATTGCTATTAGTGCTGGAGCAAGATAGTATCTCACTGTTGTTTTGATTTACATCTCTACGACGGCTGATGATCATGAACAATTCTTCCTGTGTTTATTAGCTGCCTGAATATCCTCTTTGGTGAAGTGGCTATTCATATCTTCTGCTCATTTTGTAATTGAATTGTTTGTCTTTTTGTAGTTGAGGTATTGAAGTTTTCTATAAATTTCAGACATAAGTCCCTTGTCAGATATGTTATTACCAAATATTTTATCCCATCTGTAGATTCTCTTTTTATATGTTGGAGAAGTTTTGAACCACGTAAAAATTTAATTTTTAGGAGATCCCATACATCTAGTTTATCTTCTGCTGTTTGTGCATTTTGGGTTACACTTGACAGTCTATTTATGCCATAAATTAGGGCCCCTAAAGATGCTCCTATTTTTTTCCTTGAGGAACTTTATAGTTTCAGGTTTCACATTTAATTCTTTGAACATGTTGTCTTAAGCTATTCATCTCTATCCCAGGAATAAAATCGTATTTGTTTTATTAATACACATTTTGATAATGCTGTGGACAATTTTATATATTGCAATGCTGAAATTTCGTGCTCCACAGTTTTCAGTTTAGCTTTCCTGGCTGTATGTTCCTTTTCAAGGATCTCCTGTAGCACACCATAATCTAGCCATTAAAGGGTTAAAGTTTAGCATAAAACTAATGCTATCAGTATTGGTTTTGAGTGGTCACTGACCTTCCTGGTACAAGTTGAATAATCCAAGACTATATATTTGATTAATTTTGAATGGATACTCAAATTAAGCTGTGAACAGATCCCTTTTTCCCAAGATCTGGATCTGGACAAAAGACAGAAGAATACTACATATCAGGATCGCT
>NW_006922954.1:117748-118550 GCF_000298275.1 Orycteropus afer afer | reverse complement strand
TATCCATTCAGGAAGTCCAATGAACCCCAAACAGGATAGACCCCAAAAGAAAAACACCAAGACATATCATCATCAAACTCACCAAAACCAAAGACTAAGAAAGAATCATGAGAGCAGCATGGGAAAAATGAAAAGGGGCAACCAATAACACTAAGTCGGATTTTTCAACAGAAACCATGCACAAGAGAAGACAGTGGGATGGTATATATAAAACACTGAAAGAGAAAAATTTCCAACTAAGAATTATATAGCCAGCAAAATTGTCCCTCTATGATGGTGAAATTAGGAGATTTCCAGATAAGCAGAAACTAAGGGAATTTGTTAAAACCAGACCAACCTTACAAGAGATAATAAAGGGAGCCATTTGGACAGAGAAGCAACAAAAGCCAACAACAACTGACCATTAACACACATGATGATATAACCCAGAAACGAACCCAGCTATGGAAGTATCCAAAAGAAATAAGCCTACAAGATTGTAAACATGGAACCAGAGACACCAGCCAACAAATGAGGACAACTACAAACCAAAAAGAGGGAAAAAAATCTGTGTTGTTACAGAACTCCTAGATGATAGGTGCAGTGTAGTAAATTACTTAGTGTGGCTTTTCTACCCAAAAGTCATTGTAAACTCAGCGGTGGAATGAGCAACCAAGGAGCTCCTGATTGTAAATGTTATCTACCTGGGCTTTTCTGTTGGGCGTGGCACAATGCAATGTTATGGGAGGCTCACTCTCAGGTGCTTAGAATTCTGTTGTTATGATTGGATGGTTTGGCCACTCTGCCAAGCTCAAAAGGAGGC
>NW_006922954.1:108866-109686 GCF_000298275.1 Orycteropus afer afer | reverse complement strand
TGCATGTGATTTAATCATCCTGGTATTAAATGTATTTAGCTATAAAATAGGAACAAGAAGAATAAGATATACCACATACCATACAGCATAGTGATATTCTAATTATTAAATATGTTAATCTATATAAACTGCTAAGGTATAAAGAAAAGGTTCTGGGTTATAGTATGATATATCCATTAAAGTTATATTGTGTATAAGTTCATGAATGCATGTACACATACATATGCATATATGATAATGAAAATGGTTCCAATAACTTTATGTGAAAAATCAAACTTATTTCTCTAAAATGTGCAGAGTCTTAAAAATTCAGAACTAAAATTTTGATTAAAGCTTCTCTCATGCCATACTGTGTACTTCTTTAATATTAAGGAATCTGCTAGGGGAAGAGAAAAGGTGAGGTTAGTCTCTATTCCCCATGCAATCTTCTCTTTCTCCACACATGAAACTGCCTCTGGACGCCTAGTATGCAGTGGTGAAGTGAAACAAACAGCAAAGAAAAGGGACAGGAAGGGGTATTACTAGGAGCAGTTGTGGAAGAAAGCTGACTCTATCCTGGTAGGAGTATTTACTTACTACTTTTAGGAAACACCTCACTGGGCTATTTCTCATGGGCAACACCAGATACAAGTACCTTCTGGAAGGTCATTTAGGAGGATCCTGGCCCAACCTCTTAAGATACAACTCTAATTCTCTGCCTCTGTATTTCAGGTCTTTTCAATTTTTGAGATGGCTTTTAGGGCATGTAGGTCACATAATACTGGGTTACCACATCTAACCCATGAGAAATATGACACTTGAATCTCAGGTCATTGTAAGT
>NW_006922954.1:102924-107325 GCF_000298275.1 Orycteropus afer afer | reverse complement strand
CATTTTTTAGTTTTAGCATTTTCTGCCTTCTGGAAAAATGAGAATTGTCAAAACCATCAAGTTCTGGGTTCATCATGTTCAACTATCTTCGTTTCAGTTTACATCTCTTACATTTTAGTATAATCATCAGGAAGAGAATAAGGCAGCACTTTCAACTTTCTAACCAAAAATTTCCTTAGCTAGATCACCCTGTGTATTAAGGAGATACTCTACTTCTCATTTATGGAATAGCGCTAATAAACCTCTGCTACGGTATAACAGGATCTCCTGCAACACCAGATAAGATGTACCTAATGTGCCTGCAAGCCTTCACCCACAGTCTTTCAAAGATTACGAGGCTTCTCTTAACAATTTCTTAAACACACTTCAGATATTTACTAACTAACTGTCTCCTACAAGCCCACTTCCCTGTTCCAAAGTCACTCCTGTTTTTTATTTTTTTTTGAGTAACATCATACTTCCAGATATCAAAATCTCTGTCTGTATCTACTGCAATGTAACAAATAGCTGTAAAACTCAGCAGTTTAGAACAACAAATAGTTGTTATCTCACATAATTTCAGAGGGTAAGAAATCTTGGAAAAGCTTGTCGGGTGTTTCTGACTCGTGATATCTCATAAGGTTGCAGTCAAGCTGTATGCCAGTGATGCAGTTGTATCAAGGCTTGTCTTGGTCTGGAGATTCTAGTTCTAAGGCCAGCAACGTAATTGATGATGGGCTTAGTTTGGGGAAGCCCATCAATGGTAATAAATGTTGTAATAAAAACAGTCATGGTAGCACAGATTGAACCATTTAACAACTATTTTTATATTGTCTAATTTTATACTTACAATAAAGGGCACAATAATCCTATTGCATTAAGGTTGTCTTATGCCTACACTATAATTAAAGTTACCAATAAGTTAAGCTATATCAAGTTAAGAAATAGTACATGGTCACAAAAGAAATGGAGAAACTGAACTTTGAAAACAAATAGTTTATCCACAAAGGTTTGTGGTCCCCACTTTCCACAAAGAGTAAGGGAAAAGATACAAAGACACAATGAGAAAAAAGCAGCCATATATACATTGGAAATATATGCAGTAACATCAACCTAAATCTAACATACTATTTCTTATTGAATAAATGATAGATAATTATAAAGAAAAAGATATACAATAGAAAAAAATAAAGCTACTAAAAATCTTTCCATAACCTATACCTTTGGATTATATTTTGCTATTATTTTAATATATGACATGCTTTACATTAGCTTTTTCAATAAATGCATCTCTGTACATGTGTTTATTTTCTTTTATAAACACACACTGACAGACAAAGGTGAGTTGCCATGTGCATGTGTATTTTACTAGGCAATACAAAGCAATCACATTTTATGCATTTTACTATTTTAAAGCATAAAAAAATGTTGGAAAGGAAAAAAGAATACTAAACCACAAGTGGAAACTTTCAAAAAAACTTAATTGTAAGTGACAGAGTACTTATGCAATGTGTTTGTACATATGTATGACAAAGTGAGAAAATTGGAAATGAAAAAATACGAATGTAATAAAATTGATATGGATATTGGCCATATTCTAGTCCAACTCCTCACCTAAATCATAAGGTTACAGGAAGAGAAAGGGTAAAAAAAAATGTAGTCAGACCTTGATCAAGCCAAAGAAATTTTTTCTCCATAATTAATATCACTATAGTATTCTTTAGGTTCCAACTTTAGACACATCAAGGATCTACAAAGATTTTGAAGGTGTCAGAAATGGATAATTTGTTTTATCCATTTCTGACACCTTCAAAATCCTTGTAGTATGATTATTAAATATTTTTATTTTGGACCAGTTTAATATTTTTGAGAATTACTGCAAAGATAACACAGAAAGATCCAGTACACTCCTCACCAAGACTCATTATTATTAATCTTCTAAATTAATTTGGGGCATTTGTCAAAATTACTAAAACAATGAAAAACTTGTTGCTGATGAGTCAGTTTTTACTCATGGCGAATGATAAGACAGACTAAGACTGCTCTATATGGTTTTTAAGGCTGTAATATTAATGACAACTGATTGGAAAAGATCAATATTTGATTAATTCCTGTGGCTCTAACAGAAATACTACAGGTGGATAACTTTAACAAACAGGATTTTATTCTCTTACTGAACCAAGAGGCTTCATTTCTACCCATTGCCCCCAGCCCACCGGAACTAGAGGCTTCTCTTCACTCAGGAAGATTCTGGCTGCTGAGGCTGACAAACCCAAGACTGACAAGTTCAAATGCACAGTCTTTGAACAAAGGCACAGTCCCAAGATTATCAAACAACACAACAGGCCACTAATTCAAGTTCAGAAAAAATCCCAAGATCACATGGCAGGTTGCTGAATGAAGACTCAGTTATGTGCAGGTTCCAAGCATGCCAAAAAAGCTTCAGAGAACTTTGTCACAGCTTCTTCTTATATACTGGAAGAAGATTATGTCCCTAAAGCAGCTACTCAGCTGCTTACTGACAATTCCATCATGGAGCTAATTGCCAGTCTCATCATGGGCAATAACTACCACCAGCTGTCCAGCCACTCAAAACCAAGCCCAGCCAAGTTATACATAACCTTAACTAACACGATGCCCATTCCAAAGAAAGATGATCCAACAGAATGTGGAAATTATCAAACGATATTGTTTATATTATATACAAGAAAAATTTGGCTGAAGACAATTCAAAAATGGTGACAGCAGTATATTGACATGGAACTGCCAGAAATTCAAGCCAGAATCAGAAGAAAATGTGGAAAGCAGGATAACTTTGCTGATGTCAGATGGATCGTGGCTGAAAGCAAAGAATAATAGAAAGAAGTTTACCTTTCTTTTATTGACTAAGCAAAAGCATTGTACTGTGTGAATCATAACAAATTATAGATAAAATAGTGAAGAATGGGAATTCAAGAATAGTTCATTGTGTTCTTGCAGAACCTATACATAGACCTTTTAAAACAGAAAAAACAAACAAAGGGAATAAACACAGTATGGTCTAAAATCAAGAAAGGTGTGTGTTAGGTTGTATCTTTTTACCATACTTGTTCAATCTCTGTGCTGAACAAATAATCTGATAAGCTAGACTATATGAAGAAAAATACAGCAATAGAATCAGAGGAAGATTCATTCACAATCTCCAGTATGCAGATGGCACAACTTGCTTGTTGAATATCGGAAACAATTGAAGCAGTTACTAAAAACAAAAGACTACAGCCTTCTGTACGGATTACACCTCAATATAAAGAAAACAAAAATCATCACAACTAGAGCAATATGCAACAAGAAGATAAATGCTGAAAATATTGATGTTAAGAATTTCATTTTATTTGGATCCACAACCAATAAACATAGAAGCAGCGGTCAACAATGAGATGACGTATTGCATTGGGAAAATCTGCTGCAAAAGACCTTTTTAAAGTGTGAAAGAGCAAAGATACTTTTTTCCTTTTTTAAAATTTTTTTCCTTTTAAGAGCTTATTTTCATTCAATGTTACATGTGCATTTAGTTTCACTCCACATTTACCATGTCCAACTCTAATTCAGCTCCTCCCCTCCCTACCCAGTAACCCTCCCCCTGCGCCCTTCGTATATATGCACTCCTGTTTGTCCTGTATTCCTCAATTTTAATGCTGGCACTCTGGTGTTCCGTGATTTATTGCTGTCAGGGATGTATTACCATGGAATATGAGGGTGCATCATCCTGGGTTGAGTGGTCTGCATCTATATCTTGTTAACTGCTGGGCTGAGAGCCAGCCCCTGGAGGTGCATTTTATTCCAGATGCAGAATGTATTCCAGAGCCATAGTATTGGGGGTCTCATCAGATTTCATCTGACCAGTAATTCTGGTCCTTATTGGGTTTTGGGATTTTGTTCCATGCTTTTCCTCCCACTGAATTCAGGATCTCCATTTTGAAGACTCATGTGCACCTGACCAAGAATGGTATTTTCAGTACCTCATATGCATGTAGGAGTTCTGGTGCCATAGTCCCTAAGGTATTTCACTGATAAGCAGTGGAGGTTCAAATCCACCAGCCACTCCTCAGAAGGAAGACTGTACAATCTACTTCTATAGAGATACTGCCTCGGAAACCCCAGGAGGGGTCACTAGGAGTTGGAACCAACTCGACGGCAGTGAGTTAGCTTGTTGTTTGGTCATATGTGTGTAAAAGCTGGACAGTGAATAAGGAAAACTGAAGAAGAATTGAAAACACTTGAACTGTGGTGTGGGAAAAGAATACTGAAAATACTATGTTGTTGTTGTTTACCATCGAGTCAGCCCCGACTCATAGCGACCCCTCTTGGGTTTTCGAGGCAGTATCACTACAGAAGTAGGAATGCCGAACCTTCCTTCCAAGGAGTGGCTGGTGGGTTTGAACC